>NW_004524629.1:1472834-1491434 GCF_000260255.1 Octodon degus
ATAATAATAAATAAAAAGAAGGATAAGCCACACCAAGTCATATTTTTTTCACATATGTAAGTAAAGCTGGTTGGACACTGAAAAAAATTAATGCATGTGATTTTATTAATAGATACAGAAACTTTATGCTGACAAAATATAAATAGCACTCACCAAAAAAGTTGTTAAGAAACTATGAAAAGAAGAGAACTTCCTTAACTTAATAAAGAGCATCTACAAAAATCTACAGCTAAATCATCTAAAGGGTTAGAGTCTGGAAGCTCTCACACAAAATCAGAAACAAGGCAAGGACATCTGCCATCACTTCTTTTCAACACTTTACTGGAAGTCAAGCTATACAATAATAAAGGGGAGAAAGTTATGCTGAGTGGAAAGGAAAAAAAAGCTGTCTTTGTGGATGGTATGATGTAGAAAATACAAAAAACAATTGTAAAAATTCTCCTAAATTTAACAAGCAGGGATAGCAATTGCTTTTATATATACCAACAATAGACAAAAGAAACTTAAAAGCATAAATACCATTTCTATTAGAACTCCCAAAGTTAACCTTCTCTCCTTTCATACAACACAGAACCGCCAAAGTTAAATGGGTATATATCTAACAAAATAGATATGAGAACTATGTGAAGAAGACTTTTCAGTTTTGCTGAAAGAAATTAAAGAAAAATGAAAGAAATGGAGAGGTACTTCATGTTTTTGGGTAGGAAGACTTAATATTGTCAAGATGTCAGTTCTCTCCAGCTTGATATGCAGATTCTATGCAGTCCCAATCAATATCCCCACAAGTTATCTTCTAGATCTGAACAGGATAAATTTAAAGTTTATATGGAGGGGAAAGAGCCACAAAATACACAGCACTGAAGGAGAAACATTGGAGCTCTGACATTCCTCAATCTCAAAATGTAGTATAAAGGTGCAACACACCAGTATGAAATCGGGGGAGGAGGAAGTAAAAAGAGATAAATCAATTAATAAGAATAAAGAGCACAAGGGCCAGCCAAATAGCTTAGTGGATAAAAGCGCTTGCTTGCAAGACTTTACAAGAAAACTACAAATCAGTGTACATGAACATAAATGCCAAGATCTTTAACAAGATATTAGCAAATCAAATTCAACAATATAAAAAAAAGTATAACTTAGGCAGATGCAGGGCCTGGGAGTTTGATCCCCTGGCCTGCTGTGCCAGCCCCACCCCTGGGGCATGACAAAATGGCAATAGAGCCTGGGCATGGTGGCATATGCCCGTAATCCCAGCTGGTGGGAGGCTGTAAACAGGCGGATCACTATAATTCTGATCTAGTAGTGAGACCCTGAACACCCTGTAGATGCTTCCCTAAAAAAAAAAAAAAAAAAAAAAAAAAAAAGTATAGAGCACAAAAACAAATATATGCAAATTTAGTAACTAATTTATAGAAAAGGCAGTATTTTAAACAAACAATGTTGGAAAAACTGGATACCTACATGCAAACGAGGAAGAGGAAAAGAAAAAGGAAGAGGTAGAGGTGAAGGAAGAGAGAAAAAGAGGAAGAAGGTGGAGGAAAAGAAGGAGCAGGAGAGGCAAGAGAAGGAGGAAGAGAAGAGGAAGAGGAAGAGGAAGAAAAAGAAAGAATCTGACATACATGTTACACCATCCAAAAGCATTAATACAAAATGGAACAGAGAACTATAGGTCAAAAATCTAAATCATCTTTTGTTGATAACATTCAGATAGATATAGTGCCAAAGGCATGATTCATGGAAGAATGAATGTATTGATACACTGGACTTTATTAAGTTTGAAACTTTATGCTTATAAAACACTATAAAGAGAATCAGAATATAATTCACAACCAAAGAAGAATACTTTTAAAAAACATCTGATGAAGAACCATTTTCCAAAATATTCAGATAACTCCTAACACTTAACAATGTAAAAACCAAGGAAGGTAATTTAAAAGTGTGTCAAATAATTCACCAAAGAAGAAATACAACTAGCCAACCAAAAATATGAAAAATGCTCTACATCTTCTGTGGAATATAAGGAAAATGCACAATTTCCCATAAGGAAAATGCAAATTAAACAAGAAAGAGATATGCTTAACAACTCTTTTAGAATCAATATCAAAAGATGAACAACACAGAGCCTGCTTAGGCAGAGAACAGTGGCCAGGGTTCAAACCCCGGCATACCATGCCAGCCCCGCCCCGAGGGTGTGCTGAGATGGCCATAGAGCCTAGGCGTGGTGGTGCACACATGTAGTCCCAGTGCTTGGGAGGCCGAAAACAGGAGAATCACAGCAAGTGTGATCTTCGTAGTGAGACCCTGTAGACCCTGTACCAAATACATAAAAAAAAATAAACAACACAAAATACTGGCAAGAATACGGAACAACAGAAGTGTTCATTTATTGCTGGTGGACAGTAGCAATAAATGCTGCTGCAGGTTATCAGTTTCTTACAAAATGAAATATATTCACCATACAATCAAACAATCATACCATTTTGGTATTATTCAAGGAAAGAAAATACAAAAAAACAAAAACAAAAACAAAAAAACAACCCTGCATGGAGATATTTATAAGTTTTAATCATAATTACAAAAATCGGAAGTAACCACCAATAAATAAGGGATATATAAACTCTGGCACATCCAGATAATTCTACACTAAAAGGAAGAGATACAAAGTCATAAAAAGACATGAAGGAAACTTCAATTTAGCTTACGAATGGAAAAGGCCAATCTGAAAAGACTGCATGTTGTATTCGTGCAGCTACTGTAAATGACATCAGAAGAAAACAAAACTATGGAGAAGGGAAAATATTAGAGGCTTCCAGATGTTAGAGGAGAAACAGATATAAATAGATAGAACAAAGTGATATTTTTTTTGTTGCGGTATTCTACTGAGCCATCTCCCCGGCCCTCAAAGTACCAGGGATTGAACTCAGGTCCTTGCATTTGCCCTGCAGGCGCTTACACCACTGGCACAAAGTGAATTTTAAGGGCAATGTAAGCACTATGTTAGATGCCACAGTGCTGGATATATGCCACTACACATTTATTTCAACCCATAGAATGTTCAGCCTACCAACCCTAATATAGACTATAGACTTCACATGATACTAGATCATCAGTGTGGTATCATGAGTTGAACAAATGTATCATTCTCCACAGAACATCATAGTCGAAATACTAGAAGTCAAACACAAGTGTGGAATCTTAAAAACTGTTAAAGAAAAGCAATAAATCAGTCATAAAGGTGAGCCTGAGAATTATAGCAAACTTCTCAGTACAAATCTTAAAGATCAGGAAAGCTTTGAATGAAGTGCTTCATGCCCTAAAGGATAACAGCTTCTAACAAAAAAGTGCTAGGTATATCCTGCAATTATCATTCAAAATTAATGGAGACATAGGCCTATGCCATGAAAAAGCACACTAAGAAAACTTCATGACCACCAAACTAGAACTCCAAATAATTCTTAAGAATATCCTAGAAAGAGACAACGAAGCAAAAAATGCCAAACGGCCTAATAGAATAAACACATCTGACAGAGTGATCAGTTAAGTAGAAGCAATAAAAGAAAATAAACAGTAGGAAAACAATACAATGGTAGGAATAAGTCAAAACTTTTTAGTAGTAACTCTCAAAATGAATGTTTCAATACCAATCAAAAGATACAGTTTTTCAGGATGAATCAAGAAACAAATTCAACAGTAGGCTGTATACAAGAAAGGCATCTAATTGAAAAGATTCGAGACTAAAAATCAAAAGATAGAAAATAATATTACGTGCAAAGGAAACCAAAACAAAAAAAGGCAGGAGCAGCTATCATATTTTCAGACACAATGAACTTAAGCTTAGATGCAAATGTCCCTAAATATTGGTGACTGCAACAATTCAACAAGAAAAAAAAAACTATTATAAGCATATATTCACCAAACACTGGTGCCCCCAGCTTCATAAAATAAGCACTGCTGGACATCAAAGATGAGATAATCATCAGCATCATTATGATAGGACCTCAATGTCTCACTGTCACAAAAAGGTCAACCAGACAAAAATTCAACAAAAAAAAAAAGCAGTGATCAACAAAATTTTTGAACAAATAGGCTTTAAAAATATAGAGAGTGCTCTTTATAAGTGATTCTTTGCTTTTTTTTCTAACAAACTACACATTCTTCTCCACAGCTTATGGTAGTTTCTCTAAAAATGGGTTGCATACTAGCCAATAAAGCATGCTTATGTAAATGAAAAAAGAACTGTAATTGTTCTATGAATCTTACCAGTTCACGGCTCAACAAAACTAGAAATTAGTAGCAAAAAGACACAGAAATTACACAAATGAATGGAAAATAAAAATACATTCTTCTATAATTGTTGGGTCACAGAAGAAATCATGAAAGGAATTAGACAATTCCTAAAGTCATATTGTTTGTACAAGCTATTGTGCCTATATCTTATACTCTGACTTACTTCTATAAAACAATACAGAATATATTCATTATTGTAACTCTTCTACTAACCTGTTTTGAAACTCTGATTTATTGTTATTTTATTCATTTTTTCTCTTTAAAATAAATTTTAAAATATGATTTTCAAAATGTTATTTTTCTAGTCATTAAATGTAATAATCTTGTTTAATGTAACTTTTTCATATTGTAACTGAAGTTTTTTCTCAAAATTCTAATTCAGCATTCCTATATCTTAGAGATATTGATTCTCTGGTGTTACGTTGGAGGATACTTGAATAGATATGGATAGACAGCTAATAGTTTATAGCAATCTAAGTAGAGGAGAGATGCCATTACAGTCTACCAAGACTAACATGGGGATTTACTATCAAATGTTAGTTCTACTGCCTTATGACTAAATGGATTTAGACAAGGGTCCCAAACTCTCTGTGCCTGTTTTCTTGTTGATTAAAAAATTATTAAAGTCATAGTTCCTTATACATTTTTTGTGATGAATAAATGAAAAAAAAAAGCACAGAAAATAAAAAGTAAAGACAGCCAGGCATGGTGGCCCACACTTGTAATCTCAGCACTCAGGAGGCTGAGGCAGGAGGACGATATACAAACCGGACTGGGCTACATATGCGAGCTCAAGGTCAGCCTGTACTACAAAGTGATACCCTGTCTCAAAGAAAAGAAATCTAGTACAGCATACCAGTACTTATGAAAACAGGTCTAAGAGAGAACTTTATAGCTGAGAATGTTACCATCAGAAAAAGAGGGCACCCAAACAATTAACTTAATGGTACACCTAAAGGTGCTAGAAAAACAAGAATAATATAAATAAAAAATAAAAAATGGTAACAATCTATATTGAAAGGTAGTATAATGAAAGAATTTATAAAGATCAGAGAAATAATTAATGAATTTGAGACAAAAATAAAGAATAAATGCATCAGAGCTAGCTACTTGAAAAAATAAACAAAATAGATAAATTTTTATCCAATCTTACAAAAACCCCCAGAAAAGTCTCAAATAAATGCAGTTAGACATGAGAAGGGAGCAATCCCAACAGACACTGCTGAAATCCAGAAGACTATTGGTACCTAACTCATAAAGCTGTATTCCAATAAGTTGGAGAACTGAGAAGTAAAGGACAGTTTCCTAGGTGCATATAAGTTATCAAAATTGAAACAAGAAGATATAAAAACTCATTACTCTGATAACAGACAATGACATTGAAGGTTTAACAAAAAAGACTTATAACTAAGAAAAGCCCAGATCCTAATGGATTAACTACTGAATTCCACAGGAACTACAAGGGAGATTTAATGCCGATATTCCTCAAACCCCAGTCCCAGAATTAATCCCAGAGGCTAGCATTACTTTGATTCCAAAACTGGACAAGGACCCTACCAAAAAAGAGAACTATAGGCCAATCTCTTTCATGAATACAAAGGCAAAAAATCTTTAACAAGATACTGGCAAACAAAATACGACACTCATTTGAAAGATCATCATGGGCTGGGGAGATAACTCAGTGGAATAAGTGTTTGCCTGGTAAGCACAAGGCCCTGAGTTCAAACCCTGGTACTACCAAAAAAAAGAAAGAAAGAAAGAAAAAAAAAAGATCATCATGATCAAGCAGATTTAACCCCTGAAATGCAAAGATAGTTCAATATACACAAATTAATAAATCTGATACTTCAAAACAGGAGCAAGTCACCTTAATCACATGATTATTTCGATACATGCCAAATATTTTTTTTACAAAGTCCAACATCCATCCATGGTACAAAGCCCTGAAAAATAGGTATATTTTCATACTGAATAGGACCTTGTTTCAATCTGATAAGTGCAATTGTGACAAACAAATGGCCATCATCATATTAAATGGGGAAAAGTTAAAATTCTCTCTGAAATTAATAACAAGATAAGGGTGTCTACTATAACCACTCCTATTTGATATTTTATTCAAAACACTAGCCAGAGAAATCAGACAAGAGAAGACATAAAAGGGATATACATGTATAGGAAAGAAATAAGTTAAATTATTTTTATTTGCAGATGGCCTGATTCTCTGAATAGAGGACTCCAAAAACTCCAGCAAAAATCTCCTAGAAAAACCAAATTCAGAAATACAGCATGATGCAAAATCAACATGCAAAAATCATACTGTTCCTATGTATGCATAATGACCTACTGTGAAAGAAATTTGAAAAGCAATACCATTCTAAAAAGGGTCAAGAAAAATGAGATACTAAGGAATTACACTAACCAAGGAAGTAAAGGACCCCTATAATTAAAACATCAATACTCTGAATAAGGAAGCTGAAGAGAAAGGACATCAGAAAAAATCCCATTCCAGGATAGGCAAAACAGAAATAGAAAAACTTGCCGTAGGTCCCAAAATGATAAACAGCTTTAACTTAGCTTCTAACAAAATACTTACAGCATTCATTATAGAATTAGAGAAAAACATCCTAAAATTCATAGGCAACCAGAAGAGGCCCAGAATGCAAATGCAACTCAGGAAACAAGAACAAAGCAGGTGACACCTCAGCCACTGGTATAAAGTTATAATACAAAGTTAGTGATTTAAAAAAAAAAAACAACAACAAACCACTTGGGATTGGCATGACAACAGACATGTGGGTTAGTGGAATAAAAGACAAGATAAAACAAATGTAGGCACATTTAACTGTCTGACCTCTGACAAAAGGACCAAAGACTCACACTGTAAGAGACAACCTCTGAAATAATGTTACTGAGAAAACTTATTGTCCACCTGTAGATGATTAATCTAGACCCATGTATCTCACCATATACTAAACTAATATCAAAATCAATCAAAGATCTAAATCTTAAAACACAAACAATCTACTAGAAGATAAATAGGTAAAACTCTTGAAGACAGGTGGATACAATGACTTTCTGAACAGAGACTCATTTGAACTTGAAATAACATCAAGAATCAACATGTGATGATATCAAATGGAAAATCTTCTCTAATAGCAAAGGAAACTACCAACAGCCTACAGAAAGAGAATAACCCACAGAATGAGAAAAACATTACCAGCTATTGCTTAGAGAGAAGACTAATATCTAAATCTACAAGAACTGCAAAATAATGGACCCCAGAAAGATAAACTTGAGGCCTTTATAGGGAAATTGATACAATTAGAGACCATACTCACAAGTATGAAGAACATACTCGTGAGTGAAATAAATCAGAGCGGCATGTGTGAACATTGTAGTCTCTTTACTGTAAGAAACTGAATAAATAAATAAGATCCAAAAGGTACAATAGATATTGTGAAAGGGAAAGAAACTACTCAAAAAGAAAAAAAATGAAGAAAAGAAGGAAAGGGGGAAATACACACACACACACACACACAATAGCTAAGATAATTGTACTACTAATTTCTATTACTTCATTGAAAGGAACAGTTAGTGATTATACTATATGATCAATTTTACATGCCTATATCTGGTAATCTGAACATTTTGAAGATAACAATGTGCGATATAACAGCCATTGTTGGGTTCCTATCATCTTCTTTCAAAAGTATGACTTTCAGTACAGAATCACTTTTTATTGTTTTTTTCTTTAGAATAAAAAAAATACTTTCCAGAAAAAGAAAAATAAATGGCCAATAAATCCATGAAAAACTTTTCACCATCTCTGGCCATTAGCAAGATTTAAATTAAAGCAGCACTGTGATTCCATCTTATTCCAGGAGAAAGACTACCATCAAGAAATCGAACACTAACAAGTGCTGGCACATCTCCGCAGGAAAAGGTGCCCTTCTACATTGCTGGTAGAAATGTGCACTACTGCTATGGAAATCAGTGTGGAGATTTCTCAAAAAACTGAAAAATGGAAATTCTGTCTGACTCAGTTCTCCACCGTCTACTCATCTTCGTGAAAGAATTCAAGACTGCGCATCACAATGCTATGTGCCCATTCATGTTCACAGCGGCACACTTCACAGCGGAAGCAGCCTATATGTCTAATAGTGGAAGAATGGGTAGAGAAAGTGGGGTATTGTGTACAACAGAACAGCACTCTGCCAAGGATAAACCTGAGTCATGTGCAGGAAAGAGGATGCATCTTGAGGCCAATAATGCTAAGTGAAGTAAATCAGTCACACGGGCTTAACCAGTGTATATATTCTCTTTATGCAAAACCAAGAATATCAATAAAGAGCATATTAAAATATAACAGGAAGTATGGAGCTATTTCTTTAGGTAAAAGGAAGGAGACCAAGAGATGGAGGGAGGAAGAGGAAGAGAGGGAAAGCTGATGAAAGAACGCTTAGGATGTGCTCTGCACCGGTACCAACCCCGCACAAGGAATGTAGTCATGATGGACTGCAAACATGTATTTACACAAACTAAAAATTGAAAATTAAAGCAAAGTTTAGAGGGGGCTGGGGAGATGGCTTGGTGGAATAAGCGCTTGCCTGGCAAGCACAGGGGCCTGAGTTCAATTCCAAGTTCCGCCAATATATTTCATTTTTAAACACTAACTCTGTTTCTCCTCTCCCAGCCCCTGACAATCACCATATACTTTCTGTGACTCAATGAAGTTAACTGTTTCTTAGGAATAAGTGGAATTACAGGGATTGGTTTTTTTATGCCTGGCTCACTCAGCTTAGTCTTCAGGCTTATCCGTATTATTTAGTGTGTCCCTCAATTTTTTTCTTTTTCAAGGTCAGGTCATATAAAAGAATATATAGTAATATAGTAGATATCACATTTTCTTTGTCCATTCATATTTCATGGGCCCTTGTGTTGCTTCGACTGTAGATTCTCGTGAATGCTGCTACTGGGACATGAATGTGCAAATGTCTCTTCAACACCGAGCAGTAGAATAGCTGGAGTAGATGGTAAATCCAGCTATAATTCATTGAGGAGCCTTGATTCTCTTGTCTGCGGTGGCTGTGCCACTTTACATTCCCAGCAAAAGTTCCCAGTGCTCCAGCTGTTCCACAGCTTTGCCAGCACTTGTCATTTCGAAGATTGTCTTTTTCTAAATCATAGACACCTTGATGTGTGCCAGGTATCTCACTGTGGCTCTTGATTTGTATTTCCCTAGTGATCAGTGATACTGAGCATCTTTTCAGATGTATAATAAGCATCTGTGTATCTTCTTTGGAAAAATAGCACTTCAGTTCCTTTGCCCATATTCTAATTATTATTTGTTTTAGTTATTTATTGAGTATGAAACATTTTTAAAATTGTGTCAACACTTACTTTTAGTGAAACTGTGTCAGAACCCATTATACAAAATAGAAAAGGTTGACTTCCTATCATCCTGTTTTGAAATTCTGTATCATTTTCATTGTTTTCTCTCTTTGAAGTTAAAAAAAAAAAAAAGAAAACAGCAGGGGACCACCCTGGTTGAATTGTATTAGTATAACAGGCCTGGCGCTGAGACCCAGACATTTTTAAGCACTTTTTGTCTCCAGCTCTTCTCTTCTGGCTCTTCTGCTCCTCCCTCCAGCAACAAGAAGGCCTCCGAGGCTCCCCATAGAAACTTTTGGTCTCACTGAAACAAACAGGTTTGGAAGTGCTAGACTAGATAGTCTTTAGGTTGCCTCCTAGCTAACAGACTGTGTTGATGTGGAAAATTAACACATTTTAATTGTGCGAAGGAGAAGCTATTTAAAATAAAGGAGTATTTATCAATACTTGTTTGGGGAGGGCATTCCATGATGTTCACTTTCTTCCATGAAAGACTTTTGGTTCTGAAGGAAAGAAATGAACCCCATTCCCTGAAAGAAGAAAGACCTGTCCCACAGTGCCTCACCACGTCCTCTGACTGTGTCAAGAAGAAAGCAAGCAAACAGAAGGAAGGTGACAAATATAACAGTGGTCCACAAAAGGACAAGAAGAAAATGGAGATGCTGTCACAGAGCTGTGGGTGACAGAGGAAAAACCGAAGAGGCCGGTGGCAGGGACCACAGAAGGAGATCAACTGACCAAGGAGCTCGAGGATGACGAGCTCCTGCTTATGCTCTCCCTGGTGTCCTACCCTCTCACCCACCAGCACTGATGGTCACATTATCCAGGCCTACTTCACGTTCCATGGTCAAGCACTGCCCAGTGAAATCTACCATCTAACTCCCAAGATGCCCCAGGCCTCATCTTTAGATTTTAAATAATTATTGAATGGTGTAGCTTTCAGACTTGGATGACATCTTCAAAGCATCCAATAAAGGAGGAAGCAAAAAATAAAAATAAAATGACTTGTGGCTTAAAGTATAATTCAGATATATGAAATTTTCTTCTGAAACATTGTGAAGATTTTCATTCATATGTTAATATATCATTGTAATGAATCTCATTCATATCTTTTGGTGTACCATGATGGAATACAACTGCTTACAAGGTGTTTTAAAATAATACACTATTAAAAGGACCAGGAATATAGCTCAGTAGTACAGCATCTGCCTGGCAAGAACAGGGTCCTGAGTTCAATTTCCAGTACACCCCCAAAAGAACAGTTAAAAATCCCTAGAGTAAACTGATTTTCAAGATTGTCCTGTTTCTTCTCCACTCCCTGTAGCTATTGAGTCTCCACTGGCCTTGTGGTTTGATTTGACTATAAAGTGGAAATGGTGTTGAACCAATTCTGAGCCTTGGACACACTTCCAGTCTTATTCTTGGAATCTGGCCGAGCCACAGTGGAAGAAAATCTGGGCTACCCTGTCTTGTATTGAAGAACAAGTGCTTTGGTTATGTTGCTGCTCCAGCTGACAGCCAGTCAACAGCCACATGTATCACCAAAGCCTTCCCAGACAACCTACTCAGTCCTCATCCACTGACCATAGGTATAAGAGCCATCCCAGTGCAAATCATTAGAAGGGCTTAAATGAGCTATAGACTCATGAGTACTAATGATTTTTGATTGTTTTAGATCATTGAGACTTTAGGCAGTTTGTTGCATCATGACACTTAATTATATCATGACCAACTACTTCTTACAATATGACCAAAAGGTGGGAAATAAGAGATTTAGTTTTGGAGACCAAATGGTTCCTGCATAATTTAAATTCTTCTCACAGTGCCTTGTTCTTCAACAGAAGCTTGATGTTATTATTAAAAGATAAACACTACAGTGTGAGACTGAGGGTATTTGCACAAAATATGAAAGGACTTGGAGGGAATGTCTCATTTCAGAAAACTCACAGTGAATATAAACAAGTATTTAGGTTCAAGAAAGAAATCATTTCCTTCAGGAGTTTAACCTCCCAAACCCATGTGCTTGGACCTGATAAAGCACACATCGATGTTGTATCCACAAGCCTTGCCAGCAATGCCTCAAGGAAATACCTTCTAAGGTCATTCCAAGGATGTAATGGTTTGCTGCTGTACCAAGCCATTGGCACAGAACTATTAAATCAATAGTTTAATAGTGAAATTTCTTTCTCTTTGGTCATAGAGTTTGAAAAGAAAAAGCAAAAAAGAAGAAGCAAACCAGAATAGCATGACAACTGATGCCCTCTCCAATCAGAGCTTTTAAGTTGATTAAGCTTCAGCACCCCCCAAATATGAGCTATCCCTGAAAAAAGTGAGGACACTGGCCTTCTATGGAGCATGCAGTGGTTTAATAGTTTCTGTGCCAATGGTTTGGTACAACAACCTGCAATCACTGCCATGGTTACTTACAAGCCAGGACTCCCTAATGGAAGTGGTCACCTGTGGAGGACCACCTGAGCAGCTCTCCTTGAAAGAAGAGCAACTATCTCCATTTTGGCTGAGCCTGACCCTATTTCCTCAGATTATTATGCACAGAGCTGGCTAGGACTGCTGTTTATCCTTCAACTGGCCTTAAGCAATGTATATTGGTCTAGCTGAGGTGCTGGTGATAGTCTTTGAAGGTGGCGTGTGCATTTCCCTGTAACCTGTACCTGCTGCTCTTTAATGTCAGCCAGGTTGAGACAGGACGGTAGAGCTAATGCTCCGCAGTGCCAGCTGGGATCGAGCCTCGAGACAGAGGCCATGACTTCCTGGGGCTTGAAAGGCTACACCAAAGCTGATGCACCAGACTTACTAAAACATTAGATACTATATAATGTAGATTACTCTCTCTGCATGTCCTCTCTGCATATCGCAGAGGTAAATTTAGGCCACACACCTAGCTCAGCTCATAGTAGTCTCTTTCCCACAATTCTCAGTCAATCCTCAAGCCACTCCCCCACTGAATAAAACTGGGTGAGGCCCTGGGTCGCTCTCTTGGTTCCAGAAAGCCATCTTCATGGCTGGACTTAGAGCCCCTTGACTCCCCGATCATTAAAGATATAACTTAGTGTCTTTATTTTCACCATGGGTTGCATTGTAAGTGGTAGATTGGAATCAATTTGATGGGATTCCAATAACATAACTTTGGGATTACAAATATTGGCTTCTTGGACCAAGACGAGGACCTGGAAGTGTCTCCTACAGTCACCACTGCTCTATATTTTGGATCCAGTCTTCCCAAAGGTGAAGATGCATTCTTTTTGAGAAAGTTCAGTAGAAAGAAAGAAAATGAGACTAATTTATGCAAATATATGCAGCATAAAGCAAGTGTTCCTGCCAGATAGCACAACTGCTGAGCAGGCTCCGTCTTCCCACTCTGCACAGGGAAGTTTTCCACACCAGCTCCTCAGTGTGCTGGCCATTCCCCAGGCCAAAGCCAAGTTTGCCATCAGGATTTCTTTCTTTATCTTTAAAATTAAACAGGCACGATTCAGTCTAACCACCAAGTTGAAGAAGTAAACCCCAAAGGGGAATATCAGTGTCTGCCATTGATTAACTAGGCTTATGGCAAGTTGGAATCGGGAGAGTGGGAATCCAAGTGAAAGAAGAATAGAAAGAATTTTTAAAAGGAAAAATTTTCAAAAGGAGAATAAGAGCTTTGTCATGTTGATCAAATGTTATGGAGAGATGAAAACTGGGAGGTGTCTGAAAAGATATAGTGTGAGTGTGTGTGTGTGCTGTGTGTACGCATTCTATAAGCTTGGTTCCGGTAGAGTGACAGTGCCCCAAGACAAATGGTGTTAATTTTTATTCTAAAATAACACAAGTAGATAGTAATAAAGAAAATATAAAAAGCACTCCTTTTATTTCTATGAAAAAAAGAAACAAAATTTTGTAACAAAACAATTAGAGACTGATGATAGCTAACATCTTTTGTCACATGATCATAAAAAGAACAGTGAATATGTTACCCAGAATTGAAGCCATTAGCAAAATACTCTCTTGCAAAGAAGAAACAAGTAAGAGGTCAAAACTGCCTTTCTGATGAACAAAAAGAAACTAGTAGAATAAATGAAATAACTTAGCCTGTATCTCAAAATATTTTTAAAACAGTAAAATAGATAATTGAGGTGTTATTTGAATTCCTTCCTACGTATATTTATTACACATATCATATATATGAAACCACTTCTTTATCATTTATACCATATAAATATTAAACTATATGATATTTAATTTTCTATTTCACTTAATATTGTGTTTTGAAATTGCATCCATTTGCCTGCGAATGTCTCTAGTTCATTTTTCTTTCTCACAGACTGGTATTCCACTGTGTATAAATGCCACCTTCTCTTTATCCATTCATCTGCTGATGGATATAGGCTTCTTCCAAGATGTAGCTATTGTAATTCATGCTGCTAGAAATATGGGTGTGCATGCGTCCCTGTAATATGATGGTTTCAATTCTTTTGGGAAGATACCAAGAAGGAAGATAGAGGGGTCAAGTGAAATTTCTATTTTTAACATTTGAAAAATATCTGCATGAATTTCCATGGTAGTTGTATTAGTCTACATTCCCACCAACAGAAGAGAGTAGAAGAGTTCCTTTTTCCCTCATGTCCTCATCAGCATTTGTCATTATTTGATTTTCTGATGATAAACATTCTAGGATAAGATACTCCAATGTAGTTTTAATCAGAATTTCTCTAGTGGTCAACAATATTGAACATTTTTATGCACTTATTGGCCATTTGTACTTCTTTGCAGACAGGTCTCATTTTTAACTGAGTCTCTTTTTTATTATGAATTTTATTGAGAAACAAATAGATTAACTGAGTCTTATTTGAGTGGGAATCTAATTTCTTTTTAGTTCTTTATATATTCTAGATGTTGATCTTCTGTTAACAGCTGGCAAATATATTTTCCCCACTCTGCAGGTTGATTCTTCACTCTGCTGGTTGTTTCCTTTGCTGTACAGAAGATTTTTAATTTGATATGATCCTATTTGTTGATTCTTGAAGATATTTCTTGTTCACTGGGATTCCATTCAGAAACTCCTTGCTTATGCCTATGTCTTCAACAGTTTTACCTATTTTATCTTCTAATAGAAAAAATGTTTCTGTTTTAACATTTAAAGTTTTCATCTATTTTGATTTTAGTTTAATACATGTTGAGCTATATGGCTCTAGATCAGACCTTCTGCATATGAATGTCCAGTCTTCCTAGCACCATTTATTAAAGAGGCTGTCTTTCCTCCAGGGTATGTATTTGGCCCCTTGTGCCCAGGGTTGTTTCTGCTTGCTCTATTCTGTTCCATTGACTGACTTTAGAAATAAACAGTCATTGAAGGAGTAAAGATACTGGGTATTGAGCCAGGTGTTGTGGTGCCTGCCTGTAACCCCAGCAGTAGGAAGCAGGAGGGTAGCCATGCATTCAATTCTAGCCTAGGCTACAGAGTGAGTCCAAGGCCAGTCTAACTACATAGCAAGACCCTGACTGAAAAAAAAGATACTGGGTATGTTTGTAAGCAATTTTAGGAAGAAAAGAAGTGCAGTGGAAGCCCAAGGGGCTGAAGTAAGCCCAAAGCCCAAAGGAAGGATTTTTTTTTTTTTAAGCGAACCAGGTAACAAGTTATAGGGATATGACTAACCTGGAACAGCTGATAGACAGAGATTGATGCTGCCAGAAAGAAGGGGAAAAACAGACAGAGAAGTCAAGAGTAAGATTCTGTTTAAGACATGTAGATTTAAAAGGTACAACTCCGGCCAGGTAGATAGTTCAGTAGAATAAGCGCTTGCCTGGCAAGCGCATGGTCCTGAGTTCAATCCCCAGTACTGCAAAAATAAATAAATAAACAAAAATAAAATAAAATAAAAGGTACAACTCAGGTGTTGAAATATGGAACTTCGTCTTCTTATCTCTAATAGAAACTAGTTTGGCTCATCAGGCTCCCTGTCCCTTTGGTTTTAAGATCCACCCAGAATTTAAACTCAAGTGATTGAATATTAAAGATGGTCTTCTTTTGCTGTCTGTCTTGTGAGGGACATGAGTTTCCTGGAAGTCAAACTGCCTCATGGCCCCATGGTCCTGACACAGCATAGCTGGACCAGTGGGCCACGCACACCATTCTGCTGATGTCCATGATCTGACCTCTCATTCCATGAGTCTCCTCTTGGATACAATTTTATTTCCTAGTCTTTCACTTATCAATAGCCAAGCATAGTCCAAAAATAATAAATGGAAACTAAATAATAATAATTGCCCATCACAGTATTACAGTGCTTGCATTCAAGTAACCCTCATTTAAATTAACAATGGCTTCTGCATAGGAAGTTGGAGGACAGGCAGGGAAGTTCAAGGGCCTCAGTGAGATTTCTGGAGGGTAAAGAGTTAAGTCCCTGATGGAGTGTCTAAGGAAAACAAGTGCAGAGAGAGTCTATGGGGCCACCTGGCTGGCCCACTTGGTGCCAAGGCTCAACTCCCTCCTCCCCCCACCTCCAAGTGAGCACAGAAAAACAAAGCAAGGAGGAAAGTTGTGTTACAAAAGTATATAAAGCATGCACTAACACCTAGACACACACCTATATAGAAGTACCTACATTTTATTATTCTCTCAGCGTATTAATACACTACAATGTACATGTAGCCTTTTCACTAATTCAGCCTTAAATGTAACTGTGCTGTAAATCTTATAAGTACCTGAACAGCACAAAGAGACCAAAAGAGGTGCTTATCCAGGATATACACACAGGCAATGGCCAAATCAGGGGCTCCCAGAGCTCAGAATTGCCAAGCAAATTATAACAACTCTTAACGGCAAGACTCCCTTTCTTGTCATGTAATAAAGATGTTTAGAGCAAAGATACCCAAGTGCTGGCTCTGGGCTGCCTACCTTACTCAAGGTAGCTGTCCACTCTACTTACTCACCTTCCTTTTTCCAACAGTGTTTTTGCTTCTGCATTTCTTTTCTCTTTCCAATAACATAATTTTCTCCTTCTGAATTTCTATCTCTAACCCTAGATAAAAATCTACCCTCCCAAGATATAACACCTCTATGCTACTTAACTGTAAACTTGAGTAAATTAAGCCCTTCCTGGAGAGTGTTTGGATTGTGGGAAGGCTATCATATGCTTTTCAGTGAAATCATCCACTGAGAGGGGGCCCAGATGGTGGAGTACGTGGCCACTGGGGCGTGCCTTCCGGGGTGTATCACGGGCTATCCACTTCCCCTGTGCTCCACTTCCTGGTTACCACGAACAAGGTGTCTCCGCTCGGCCACATGCTTGCAACAGTCCCACGCTGGAACCAATCAGTCGTGGACTGAAGCCACAAGGCAAAGACAAACCTCTTCTCCTTTGAGTTGCAATTGTCAGGCAGTTTATTTTAGCAACAGAGCTGACTAATACCACCCTAGAAAAGCAAGCGTAGTGATGGTGGTAACTCAGCTATGCCGGCAAAAGCCTTTCTTTAAATGCTTGCTTTAAATGAAAAGGTGAAACTTATCAACAAGGAAAAAATACCTTACGTTGAGCTTGCAAAGATCTATGATGTGTGTCAATCGTCTATCTGTAAAATCATGAAGAAGGAAAAATAAATTTGTGTTTACTTCCCTGACTAATTTCTTTTCTCTCTTAGTTTACATTTTTTCTCTAAACTGAGGACTGAACAAATGTAGAGTCTCCACACTGAGCTACATCTTCAGCCCTTTTCTAAGACAGACTCTCACTACATCATTGAATTATACAGTGTGAACTCAAATTTCCAGTTCTCCTGCCTCAGCATCTCAGAGTACTGGGATTATAGGTGTGCGCCCCCATGCACAGCCTGCTAGTTCGCTTCAAACTGTGAAAGACACAGCCAAGTTGCATAGGTTCTTAGTTAAGATGCACAAGATATATTACATACAATTTAAAAGGCAAATTCTATAATAAATATAGGATTTGGTTCTGCACATAATTTCAGGCATCCATTAGGGATCTTGTATTATAGTCTCTTGGACAAGAAGAAACTGTTGTATTCTGCGTTCTTACCTGGACTTCACTAGGATTTGAATGTTCAGTTGTTTCCTCAAAGTCTGACCCCCTCATCCGCCTCACATGATACTGACAGGCTTCTCTTGGGTCTATCTACCTACTTACTGTCTGCCAACCACTGCTCAGCCACTGCACAGAACTTCTCTATAAGGTTCCTGATGCCCCAGCAAAATCCTCATATGCTGAGCTGTGGTCCCTGTCTGGAAAGCTCAAACTTTTCTGTGATTCCTGGTACTCCCCTATGATCCAGCAGGTACACAGAATCCCTTCTCTGTCAATCTCTACCTACTGAATTCAGGATATATTCCTGTCTCCAAATTTCAAATCCCACAGAGGAACATGAAAAAGACCAATGTCTCCTTCACATGCAGTGGATTGAGCTACAGGACGAACCCCTGAACTTGAGGAGTCTGCATCTTCTGCAGTGGGCAGAAAGCATGCCCGTTCTTTATTCTGGGAGGCAATAGACCTCTGATTCACCCATTCTTAGAAAGAAAAAAGTATTTCAGAAAAAATGCAATTAGGGCCTGTAATTGTCAGAAGTTCTCTCTCTCTCTCTCTCTCTCTCTCTCTCTCTCTCTCTCTCTCTCTCTCTCTCTCCTGTCACATTACTTTTCTACAGCACAGCTGATGCGAGGTTGGTACGAATCAGTGGCTTCCTTACTTAGTCCTCAGTGATCTATAAAAATTTTACATTATTTTGTCACTTTGCTGTTACACTAAAAAGAACAAGAGCCAAGAATATGTGTGTAGAAAGTTACATTGTCTCTGAAACACTGAAATTCGCTGCACATTTTTTTTTCTATAATGAGCATGCTGCTCTCTTAAAATATAATAAAATAAATTTATTTCTAAAGAGATTTTTCCCTTGGGTCCATGATAGAGTTGA
>NW_004524629.1:1497849-1502774 GCF_000260255.1 Octodon degus
TACCATAGAAAGCACCAAAGCAGTCAGACACCAGGCTGCAGGACACAGAGCTAACAAAAAAATGCAAGAGTGTTTGTGTGTATTGAGATTATACCAAATTAAAAACCTGCACAGCAAAGGAAACAGTCAGCAGCATGAAGAGAGAACCTACAGAATGGGAAAAATGTTTGCTATCTATTCTTCATATAGAAGCCTAATAGCTAGCAGATATAAATAATTTTTTTAATTAGACAACTCAAGATAAAAGACTCAATCATGAAAGGAGCAACTTAAAAAAAGTAGAAAAAAAATAAGCAACTGAAATGAGTAGATGCTTCTCAGAAGAAGTACAAGTGGCCAACACACATATGAAAAAATATTCAACATCTCTGGCCATTAGAGAAATACAAGTTAAAACAATGCTAAGATTTCACCTTATGCAGGAAAGAATGGCAGTCATCAAGAAATCAAATAATAACAAATACTGTATGGGAGACCAGAGGAGAATCGAGGCCTGGTTGGCCTCTCCTGTGAGCACAAAGGAACAATTACTTCAGGTAAGATCAGGTGCGTACCTGGACAGGTACAGTGGGTAAGGGAAGGCAGGTGAATCTGGTGTTGCTTTAATTGCTTGTACCTGCGTTTGAGTGGCTAAAAGCAGGATGAGCCAGATGTTTAGGATTCCTCGGACTGCTAGAGGTAAGACCCCTGTGGCTGCTCACATGCTTACCTGACCCTGTGTCTGTTTGTCCTTTATCTTCACTTGCTCCCTGGTCAGGGTGACAACTAGCAGGATTAGGTCCCTACAAGTGGTGTCTATGTGGGGAAAGACCAAACTAGGTGACGCCTGAACAGGGACCTGGGACTGGCATAGACTAGGTTGCTACAAAGCTGGAGTGGCTGCAGTAGAAAAAGGCATATTCCTACGTTTGGGGGGGAATGTAAAGCAGTACAACCACCATGGAGATGAATATGGAGATTTCTCAAAGAACTAAAATTAGAAATTCCATTTGACCCAGCTGTTCCCCTTCTAGGTATCTTTCCAAAAGAGTTAAACACATCATATTGTGTGATGCATGCACACCAATGTTTTTAAAAGCACAATTCTTAATAGCTAAATCCTGGAAGCAGCATATATGCCTGTAAAGAGATGAATGGATAAAATGTGGCACCTATACATAATGGGATATGACTCAGGTATAAATAAGGATAAATTTGAAACATTGTGGGAAAATGGAAATACCTGGGAAATATAATGTTAAGTGAATAAATCAGACACACAAGCTTAAATACTATGTGGGATCTCTAATGTGAGTAAGGCAAAGCAGAAGTAAAGAGCAAGTAGAGGATTGATAGAAGGGAACGAGATGACAGATGGAACGGTTAATACACCGCGTCAACCTGAGAAGTTTAGAGATTTTGCTCAGCAGGGTCCTGGCTTTGTGCACATCCTGAGCTTGTGGATGAGAAGGACACAGATATGGTGAGGGCAGATAGCTTGCATACAGCGTAAAGGAGGTTGCCCCTGTGCTCTGCCACCCCTGCCTTGGAGCCAGCTGATTATAGCCTGAAAGTCGTGAGCTAAATAAACCTTTCCTTCCTTAATTTTGGGTGTTGCGTATTTTGTCTCAGCAAGTAGAGAAAATTAACCAAGACGCTAGTATTTTGGCAAATGAGTAACTCCAAGAGACCAAAGACAAAGGGAGAGGGGGAGGGGAAGGAAAAGGAAAAAGGTTTAAGGTGTGTTACATACATGGGCCAAATACCCACAATGAATGCAAACATTATATGTCATAAACATAAATTAAAAACAATAATAAAAGTAATAATGAAAATTAGAAAAAGACATTTAGAGATAGAGGGAGGTGACTGGGGAAGGGAAGATTTGAAAAGAATCAAGAATATATATATATATATATATATATTCCCTAAGACAAATGTAAATTTCATGTGCTACAAATGTACTGATAAAGTTAAATTTTAAAAAATAATGATAAATTTTAAGAAAAAAACTAAAAATACTCAAACTTTCTGAGCATGCTTGGGGATAGAGTTTGAACCATTAAATAAATAACCATTCTAACTACTCACAACCAAATTTGTACTCAGTTGCTTGAACTATCAGAGCAGTCTGCTAAGTTTTCAACTCTGTATATCAGACAGAAAAGAGAGAGAAGGAATGCAACTGAAGGGAACCATCTATACAATGCCTGCATTTTCTCCCTTTAAAATCTGCTTGTGTTTGGTCCAAAATTACTTTAGGAAAGTATTAATTCCCTACAGTCCACTTAAAGGACTCCTGGAATGTTGTGGCTAAGCAGGAATCTGTTCTCTGGCTAACTTCCCTCAAGACTAGACAATGCAAGATTGACTTACACCACTTGCTCTGCCTGGAGTTTCTCCTATCTAAAAATAAGAAGGTATATTTAACATGAAAGGAATCCTAAGCCTTTCACAAAACCTTCATTTACTTGTTACATGAAACTCTGTGTATGTACAATCTCCTATATTTGTCCTCTCTTTGTCCTGGTTTTAGGTGCTTCTAGGCATACCAAAGAGACAGCCTGCTTAAATTATAGAGATTCCATGCCTCTGGGAGACCCTGGATTAGGAATGAGGCGCCTGAGTCAGATCCTTCCTTCTCTGTCCAGGCACGGGCCAAACTTCCAGACAAGATGGCAACCTCAAATGAACATCAAGTATTTGAGAGACTAAGTTGGATTGTGTTCCACAGCCTAGACTTTTGCCAGTCAAGATTTGATACTGAGGTATACTTTTTTACTATATATTTTTTTACAAATATATTCTATGTTTCCACAGTATTTTTCTGTACTTCTTCATATTAGGATACTCTCAATTCATTTAACTTGTATCTCATTTTAGAAACTAGGTGAGTAAGTGTGTCAGGTCTTAAAAGCTTTCCTCTCCGTAAAATCGTTATCTGGGAATCCTTCCTACGCAAGACTTCCTAAACACCCAAATGCTTCCTAAGTGTCCACAGTGCTATGGCAGCACTATGACACTGAGATGGCCGGGGAGACAGTTTTGCTCAGTGTTACATGAGTCTAATTAAAGCTACCAAGAATTTGGAATAATATTGGCAAAAGTTCATTATTTTTTATCAGAATATATTTGTTTGTTTTGTATCTTTAGGGAAGTATTTACAGGGTGTTCAGGGTCTCACTACTAGATTGGAGTCGTAGTGATCCACCTATTTACAGCCTCCCAAGAGCTGGGATTACAGGAGCGCACCACCATGCCCAGTCTCAATTGCTGTCTCAGCAGGCCCCGGGGGAAGGGCCGGCAGGGCAGGGCCGGCAGGCTAGGGGATCAAAACCCTGGCCCCTGTGCCTGCTTGCAGGCACTTTAATCTGCTGAGCTTTTGGCCTGCTCTTTTAGTATATATTTGTGATACATAGTAAATTCATTCACCTTGAGGAATTACTAAGTTTACCTACTGTATTTTGATCATTTTCTCTGTTTTTTTATTATATGAAGTAAAAAACTTGAACACAAAATTCTGTTCTCTGTATAATTGCAGGATACATATTATAAACACAGTGCTGGCCTGCAGGGAGCACTTCTCAATGTTTTAGGTGAATAAATAAATGAATCACAGCTATGTTTAAAAGAAGCAATCTTACACAGAAAACACAACTTACAAACTGATGTGGTTATTTCTGGATAATAAAGCAGGGTCGGGCTGGGGAGTTAGCTTGGCGGTCTAAGCGCCTGCTTGACAAGCACAAGGACCCAGCTGCTCAGCGCCCACCCTGCCATGGGGCACCTGTGCCAGCCACTGAAACCAGTCATGGTGACACAAGCCTGTGCTCGCAGCACTGGGGAGGCTAAGACAGGAGGATCACTACACGTCTGAGCTGTGTAGCAAGACCCAAATAAATAAATAAAAATTTTTAAAGAGCAAGGTAGTTCAATCTTTATTTTAGAATCATTATGATTGATCTTAGCATTTTATAACAGAAGATAAAAATCATTTCTTTTGGAAAGGTGAAATGCAGGGCATCATATGAGCAGGGATGGGGCAGGTGAGGGGCCCAGACAAATGGCGATTACAGAGACTCACTCTGGAGGCAACTGTTAATCTCTGAAGAAAAGAACTAAAGATACAAAACTTTCTGAGCATGCTTTGGGGAAAGACTTTGAACTCTTTGAATGGACCCACAAATGAGTGCACATTCCTAATCTCCTTTTAAATATTTTACCTAGTTCCACCTCATCTTTTCTCACACTGGGAACTGAATTTTGACATGAGGTTTGGAGGAGACTGATCATATTCCAACCAAAGCAGCATTAAGGGTACAGAAAGGCCCTTGTGGGAGCAGAGAAGAAGAAGATGTACTGGATGCAGTGGTGTATGTGCATAATCTTTCAAGTCAGTGAGACCCAGACTCAAAATACGTGATAGAAAGGGACCTGTGGATTTGACCCCCAGCACCACACAACACAGAAAGTGATGATTATCCCCAGGTGACTGGCAAGGATCACAGGAAGGGCTGGTGCTTGAGCTGACACTGCAAGATTATGCCACAGGCCTCAGTTCCTGGGCCCCACAGCATGGAGGGAGGAAAAGCAACACTGAGATGCAGGCCAAAGTTAGGAGAAAAACCAAGTCTCAGGAAGTGATGTCTCCTAAGGCAAATATTCTGAACAATTTTCATTTTCTTTTTCTTTTGTTTTTGGCGGAACCAGGGACTGAACTCAGATCCTTGAGTTTGCCAGTCAAGCGCTTATCCTACTGAGCAATCTCCCCAGCCCCCCAATTTTCATTTTCTAATGTTTTCATGTGCCCATTTTCTAAAAAATTCACTTTTTCATAATCTTTCTTCAGTCCTAGTAATCCTTTAAATTTCTATGTGTCTTCTTCTTCTTCTTCTTCTTCTTCTTCTTCTTCTTCTTCTTCTTCTTCTTCTTCTTCTTCTTCTTCT
>NW_004524629.1:1503168-1504321 GCF_000260255.1 Octodon degus
TTTTTTTTCTATAATGAGCATGCTGCTCTCTTAAAATATAATAAAATAAATTTATTTCTAAAGAGATTTTTCCCTTGGGTCCATGATAGAGTTGAGCATGTAGCATAGGTGTTGCCATTTATGTCATTTTGTGTTCTTGTAGTTGCTTCTCAGACAGCTGGCCCTACTGAACATGACCCATCATGTTTATTATGATAGATGCAGGAGAGGTTGAAAGAAGCTTCCCTTGAATTTAAAAGTCTTACAGGAATGTACCAACCTCGCATCAGCTGTGCTGTAGAAAAGTAATGTGACAGGTGCCTCCATTTCAACCAGAATGTAACAGAGAAAAAGGTTCCCTAAGATAACAAATGAGAGAGACTGATTTGTAGGAACAGAAGCCTCAGGAAAACTCAAATCTGATTTGGTAAAGGTATCCTTTCAAAAGAGAAACCCTATCTTCCATTGCTACCATAATGAAAACTTTGATTTGAATAAAAAGAATAGGTTGCTTTCTATCATTCTTCCTAAATTATCTTAAGTAACTTCTCCTTACATATCTTGAAATGATAGGTTTTAAAACCCTGTATCAACCTTTTTCATAAAACCATAGAATCTGCTACTTAGTAAGTCTATTAGCTGATACAGATTGCTAATGTAGCAATGTAGTTCTTCCCTTGTACAAGGGATCTATATACCGACATATGCGAGTCATTCTTAGCTCTGTCTACTAAGAGTTTGGCTAGTGCTGCAGTCCAAATGTTTATAGACACTTAAAAGTCTCGTGTGAAAGCTTCTCTAGAGGTAAGTAGGTCATTGAGCTGTGTCCTTATGAATGAGATTAGTGTCCTTGATTTAAAAAAGGCCCAAAGGAGATGGCTCACCTCTTCTACACTGTGAGGTTACAGTAAGAAAATAGCTTTCATTGGATACCAATCTGACAGGACTTTGATCTTGGCCTTTCTAACCTCCAAGAAGTTAGAAAAAAAAATTGCTATTTGTAAGTAACCCAATTTATGATATTTTGTTACAGCAGCCTATGACTATGACATTTGTTTTTTATAATTTATTAAAGGTTATGCCATATAACCATCTCTAGATAAAAAATCTTTCATCCATGAACTTTGATCTGTCATAAATATTTATTGAATGAGTGAATGTACTAGATAAGGAA
>NW_004524629.1:1511314-1511755 GCF_000260255.1 Octodon degus
CAGCCATGTGGATGAGTCACAGCCATTGCTTGGCCAACGTGCTCTCTGTGAAAGCCTGAGAGAGTGTGTGAAAACTCTTGATGTTGACTCATTCTATCCCTCACTTGGTACCCCCAGCAAACAAAATCAGACATTCTAATGGGTGGAGTAATTACTGAGAAGTAATTTAGTTGCAAGTTCATTTAATTCTGTTCCAACATTAAGGGTTCTCTAGTTATTTGGATCCATAATTCTTTTTTATGCCAATTTTTTTTTTTTTTTGGAACCGGGGATTGAACTCAGGCCCCTGCCCTTGCAGGCAAGGGCTTATTCTACTGAACCATCTCCCCAGCCCCAGGATCCATAATTCCTACTTAAACATGTATATGTGGCAAATAGAACATACTCAACGAGAGTGATATTGCATCCTTTATGTATTTGTAAAATTAAAAAGCTTGCCTT
>NW_004524629.1:1511855-1512784 GCF_000260255.1 Octodon degus
TGCTTTCACCTTCACAGAGTCTTCCTCATTGTTCTCTTGTTACGTACACCAATCTAATGGAGGTAATCTCATTGTGAAATAAAAAGCACTGGACTGCGTCATATAGGATTGGAGTCATGACCCTATGTGTGTGACACTGCAGAAAGCAGGAAAGCTTTGCATGTGTAAGAATTAGCAAGGAGAGCCAATGTAACTGGATAGAAAAGGAGCACATCGGAAGTTGCAGAGGACTTAGGGAAGCCTTAGGAACAGAGTCCACGTCACTTAAAATAAGTGACTGAAAGAGTACATACTATTTCTGAAAAGTAAGGCTGGAAATATATCAGGGAAGGCAGTGTAGTACTAAAAAGATCTTCAAATCTATTGCAAGCTCTCCTCATCTGACTTGATCTTCACCCTCAGCATCAAAAACTGGGGTGAGCGGATATACATACACACAGAAACATGGGGGACAAGACAAAAAATTTTGACCCCCAAGTACTCCTGACCTTCACAAGGCAGATCCAGGGAGCACCAATGGAGAAGAAAGCAAAGAACAGGCAACAAAATTCTACAAATTCATTAGAAAAGAGTAAAAGAAACATGGCAACTTCAAGGAGAATGTGACTCAAAGTCTATGGAATTATGCTACAAAATGACTGGTGTGGGTTTGGGAGAAACAAATGAAAACTTGAAGAGCTGACAAAATGAATAGCAAAACACAAATAACAAATTTACGGAAGATCCAGAACCTACAAAAAAGGTATTAGAAAGAAATACTGGGTTCCTTTTCTTGTGAGCAGCCTTAGGTGACCTGTGAAAATGGTTCACTACTCGCTCAACTCAGAAAACCCCACAAAATCATGCAAATCAAGAGTCTCAAATCTTCACGTTCACTTTAAGAACATGCGTGAAACTGCCCAGGCCATTGAGGGTATGCATATCTGAAA
>NW_004524629.1:1525149-1527904 GCF_000260255.1 Octodon degus
TATTAAGAGAATGTAACTATATATCTATCCTAACCAAAATATTCTTACAATGATCTTAGAAAGTCAGTTGAATAAAACTAAGTGAAAAGGAGGGGTAGAACCTTCCAGAGTTTCTCATCATTTCTGCAATTTTTGTTGTCATATTTGCATAGAATCTAGCTGGTGCAGCCAGTTACTAACACTAGGAAGTTTGCAGGAACATCCAAGCACAGAGTCAAGAATCTCTTTCTTCCTATTAACTTAATTACAGTGGTTTCCAGGATTAATAGCTAAACTCGGACTTTATCTTAGAAAGCAGCTGTCATATAATAAATCCCAACACCCACAGCGTAACCAGCTCAACGGATAATGGTACCCAAGACAGGGATGGAGTTTTACAGTCCTAGTGGAATATAATTTTGGAGGAATGTGACCATTTTGTCCTTGGGATACTGCAGGCCTTTGAGAGCACCTCCAGTTTTCCTGTTGATAAGTGAAAAGCTGGGGCAGCTCTCAGGGGGCTTTCATCTTATTCAGCAAAGTATGGGTTCTCCAGAGACAGAGATGGGAGGTGAAACTCAGGATCATAGATATCAGACTGCTGTGGAGTGGATAGATGACCAACTTTGCTTCCTTTTATATTCCATTTGTAAAACGGCAAATGACAAAGGAGAATTTGAATCTGCTACTCTTGCGGCAGTTTCCTCTGAGATGTTAAGAGAAAGATGGTAAAGGGTTGGAGGCTTCAAGCTAGGGGCTGAAAACAGCTTTCAAATAACTTTCTTCTCAAGACAGAAAATCCTTTTTGGTAGGCAAGTGTCAGGAAAACAAGATCAAACCAGGGTCCTGGGATAGCTCAGTAATATAGCACATGCTTAGCATATGGCCCTAGGTTTAGGCTCAATCCTCAGTACAAAAAATAAAAAAGAAAATTCATTTTTGCCTTACTTTTATTTGTTCACATGTGATTTTGAAGAAGGAATAGAAGATAATAAAGCCTATGTGTCCTGACATGCATGGAGTTCTTTAAAACTTTGTCCACTACAGGTTTGATCAATAAAAATCAAATAATTCAAGTTGCAAGATCTACACTTACTATTAGGCTGATACATTTGCTAGCCAATAACTATCAATAAGATAATAAGATGGAGGACTTAGGCTGTCCCGTGAAATAGAAGCTAGCTGCCCATTTAGGATCCATGGGCTCTGTGGACAATTAGTAAAAAGACTTGGGGCCAAATTGAGATTAAATTGATTACACTGAGATTAATATAAGGCAGCTATATACTAATCTCCTTTTTTATTTTAGGGAAGGGTCTACAGAATGTTCAAGGTCTCACTACTAGATTGGACTCATAGTGATCCGCTTGTTTACAGCCTCCCAAGAGCTGGGATTACAGGTGTGCACCACCATACCCAGTCTCAATTGTCATCTCAGTGCACACTGGGGGTGGAGCCAGCACAGCAGGCCCAGGGATCAAACCCTAGGCCCCTGCACCTGCTTCAATCTGCTGAGCTATTTGGCAGGTCCTCTATATTCTCATTTTTTAAGGGATGTTCATCATCTGCATGACCTTCAAAACATTGTGCAAATGCAGCAAGACAGATGGACTGGTCTGAGAGTCTAAGACTAACCCACTGCTCCCCTGGGAGGGGGCAGAGAGAGCTTCCAAATCATGACAAGAGAACATGAAGAAGACCCGACAAGGGAGGCCCTCAGCAAGGACTGATCTCCTGCTGCACCGAGCTGTGGGCTTCAACAGTGAGAAAGTTCTACTCCTACCATCAAGAAGACCTCCAGACTTAATGTGAATGGAGAGGGTTCATGTCATTTCCTAGCAACACAGAAGGCAAAACCATTAAATTCAACATCCTATAGTGACTGTAACTTCTGTGGCATCTAGTGGTCAATTTGACCAAGGAAATGACTAAACACCAACACTGGAAATAAAAGGTACTTCCTAGCATATATATATATATGTAGCATATATATATATGTATATATAACCCCCTGCTTTCAGTAATCATATAAAGTAGGTACCATTGTTGTTTCCACTATATAGATGAGACACTTGAGCCTCAAAGACATTAATTTCTACATCAGAAGTGGCCTGGCCTTCAGCATCTGTTTTCTTAGCTCTTCTGCTGCTCTAAATATTACTAAGAATAGCAAATACCTAATGGTATTAAAAGGATACCAATGTAAAGTGGTTTAAATAGCCAAAGGCTCCTCAGACTCTACTTACTAGCAATTTATTTTAAGTAATATTACACATATGCTCTAAAATAATCAGAAGAATCATACAAGCTTCTAACATTTCTAATAATGGAATGTGAATTATAGTCAAACTGTTAATAACAGAAAATTCTCCAGAGGAAGAAGTCAAGGCCAGAGGTGTGATTTATTTTTTCTCTGGATGGTTAAGGTGTCTGACAAAACTAAACATATTCAAGTACAAGTCAAGCTGACAAGCTTTGACAAGCTGTTTCTGGCTCCTCTGAAACACAACTTTAGCAACAACCTATGACAGGATATCAATTGTTTTTTTAATTTATTTTTTATTTTTCAATCTTGAAATATTTTAATACCTCCAGAAGTAGCATATAGGAAATAACAGCATAATTCAAAAGGCAAGAGAAGTTGCAGTATGCTCCTGGATGAACAATAAAGAGCTCTCAATATGATAGTTATGCAGGACTATATAAAAGATATATTAGATGAACCCTTATTTAAAGGTCATTGCAGATTTCTCTGAAACAGTACCAATCTTATGTT
>NW_004524629.1:1528004-1528811 GCF_000260255.1 Octodon degus
CCCTACTTTTTAAAAAAATGTCTTTGGTTGTTACAAGGTCTCACTATGCAGCTCTGACTCATAGTGTTCCTCCTGTTTTTAGCCTCCCCAGCACTGTGATTACAAGGCGTGTGCCCCTACACCCAGAATCTGTGGTCAGCTCAGCCTACCCTGGGGATAGAGCTGGTGCAGCCTGCGGTGCTAGGGATTGAACTGTGGTCCCTACTCTTGCCTAAACATGCCTTAGCTTGCTTAGGCTTGCCTAAGCAGGTGCTTTAGTCCACTGAGCTATCTCACTAGCCCCCCATACTCTACTTCTGCAAAGAGATCAACTAAACAAAAAATCAACTAAGAAATATCAGCACTGAGCTACACTCTTGAGTATATAGACTTAATAGATATCTATAAAGTGTTCTACCCCACTATAACAGAGTGCACATTTTTTTCACTGCAGCAGGAGGAACTTTCTCCAAAATAGATCAGACACTAGTCCACAAAACCTACTTAAATAAATATTAAAGGATCAAAATCATCTCATGTTTACTATGAAACCATTTTGTAATGAAACTAGAAACAATCACAGAAGAAACGACAGAAAGTTTAGAAACAACTGGATATTTAATAACACATTTATGGCCAGGGATATAGCTCAGAGGCATGGTGCCTACTTGGCAAGCACTAGGTCATAAGTTCAACTCCTGGTACCAAAAAAAAATTTTTTTTTAAATGAACATCCAATAAACCAAAAAAGATACTAGAGTTTCAACAATTTCTGGAAGCAGACCACAATGGCAGTATAATACCCCTGTTTTGATTTGTGTCTAGTTG
>NW_004524629.1:1530276-1536285 GCF_000260255.1 Octodon degus
GGTTATAATTGAGATGTATTGACTTACAATTGACATGATATTTACCTGTTGTTTACTCCTTTTTGTCCTGTGTTTAATTGTTTGCCCTATTTAGTGGGTTCCTTCTGCTCCCGTTGGTGGAGTTTTGATCATTTTGGTCTCTTGCTAGAACATCTTTTAGTAGTTTGTGTAGGCTTCTCTTTGTCATTATGAAATTCTTTAGTTGTTCTTTGTCATGGAAATATTTCACTTGTCCATCAAACTTGAAAGAGTTTTGCAGGTTATAGTAGTCTGGGCTGGAATTTGTTCTCATAGAGGACTTGAAGTACTCTGCTCCATGCTCTTCTTGCCTTCATGGTTTGTGGAGAGAAGTCTGCTGTTATTCTGATGGGTTTTCCTTTAAATGTAATCTGTTTCTTTTCTCTAGTGGCTTTCAGTATATTGTTCTTGTGCTGGATTTCTGGGATCTTGAATATTATATGTCTTGGTGTGTTTTTAATTGGGTTGATGTTCTTTGGAGTTCTGTATGCTTCAGTTACCTGAATGTCAGATTGTTTCCTCATATTTAGGAAGTTTTCTGCTATTACTTCTGCCCATATTCTTTTTATATCATTTGTATTGACTCCATATTTCTCATTGATGCCTATTAATGTTACATTGTTCATGTTTGTATCATCTTGCAGGTCATGAATTATTTTTTCCTGTATCATAGTTGTTTTTAAGAGATCTTTTCTTACCTTTTCACTAGCTATACCAACATCTTCAAGATCTGAAATTCTGTCTTCACTTTCACTCAAATGATTTTGCAAGCTTGTGATTGAGATTTTAAGTTCCTCTATATCTCTTTGACTCTGCTTCATGCATTTATTTCTTTCCTATATTGCTTATTCAAGGAGTCCATCATTTTTCTAATCTCTATTTTTATCAGTGTCTTCTTGAGAAGCAGTTATTAATTCTTTTACTTCAGAGATTATCACTGATCTGATTTCCTCTATATATTTCTGCATTTGATTCTTTACTTCAGATACTATTAATTCAGAGATTTATTTTTTTATTTCAGAGTTATTTCAGATGCTATTAATTCAGAAATTTCAGCTGTGTGATTCCCAATTTCTTCTGTGCTAGTGTCTTCTGCACTTGTTCTGGGTGGGTTCAGGGCCTGAGATTACATTTTGCTCCTTCTCTTTGTCCTTTTGTATAGCAGTCCTCTGACCTTTGGTGTACAGCTTTGGTGCAGTCATAACCGTAGCACCTACTGAAATTCAGGTGCAGATCTATGAAGTTTGAGTTCACCCACTTTTGCCTGGCTTGGATCTGGCTGCTCTGCTCAGCTTCTTCCTGCTGCAGAAGTAGGCTTGGGCTGGGCTTGAGCAGAAACTCTCCCACACTCTTGCCAGGCCTGGGATTGGGCTGGGCCTGGAGGGGTCCAGAGAGCACAGCCTATATCTGATAATCTAAACAAGTAATTTGAGGATAACATTATGCAATACAGTGGCCACTGTTGAATTCTTATTGCTTTGTTTAACGGAATTTTGTATCATTTCTAATGCTTTTTTTTTTCTTTTTACCATTTTATATTTTTTTAAATGAAAAAGGAATGAATTCTGCCCCTAATATCACACTGTACATATTTATTCATATATACATGAAGTATGTGTAAACAGGTTCACATTAGAGCTTTTCTTGTATAATAAGAAATGCTTAAAGAAAGAACTACATGACTCCACTTCAGCAACTTATATTTTGTCAGTCCCTAAAAAGACATGCTTTTTGCAGATGCAGCAATGTCCTGAAAAATGCCCCTGGAATGATTACTAAATGAAAGACAACGCAAGATGCATAAATACAACCAAACGCTGAGCTTCTTCAGCTGGCATTTATCCTCCAATTTTGTTATGAGTGTTTCAGATTCGCCTCGTTTTCTGTGTGAAGTATGTATTACATTTAAAATAAGGATTTGTGCTGCATCTAAAATAAAAACAAGGGGAGTGGCTCTGTGGCAGAGCACTTGCCCGCTGTGTGGCAGGCCCCGGGCTCCATCGCTGGCACTGCAAATAAATAAGCGAGAAAGCAGTAATGATGGATGCTCAGGAGGGACCCTCGCCCCTCCTTCCTCTCACGCCCTTCTGTCCCTACCCTCGTTCTCCCATAGACAGATTTCCTGGCTTCTTTTTCTGTGCTCAAGGCCCAGGTCAGACTTCTTCCTGGTCCAGAAGAGAGGGCGCTGGGGCCGTATCCCTTCACCCTCCTGCTGCTGCTTGCTCGCTGCTAGCAAGGGGAATCCCAAGAAAGACCGCAAGCAGCAGCCCGATCTTGCACTGCACCATGACCCTCTGTCCAGACTGTTCGGCCAGAGCTCAGTGCCAAGGGCGGGGGTCAGGAGGTTGGTCTGGGACTCAGGCCTCCTAGGTGGAGCCCCGCTTCCCCAGTAACGGCGGAGAAACCCCGGCCTTTCTCACAAGTTTGGAGCCGTGAATTTGCGGCTGGGTACTGAACTCTGCATTCCGTTTATTCCCTTTGTGGGCTGCACAGATAAAACTGCTTTAGCTGAAGGAAGTTCTGCACATTTACTTATTTAGTGGAGTCCCAGGATGCATCTATCATTCTGACCCTTGGATCAACCCTGTGAGACAAATACACACTGCAGCAGACAGAAGAGCCCGGGGGCTCAGCCCCCGCCCCAGGTCACCTCACGGCGGCCGCGCTCTCCGCGGCTCTCAGCCTGCGCAGGCTGCTGAGCTGGCTATTCCCATCTCCAGCTGAGTGTGTGGCATGAGACTCCTTGAGGCACAGCACTCCTCAGGCAGCACTTTTTCACCTTGTCTTTCTTGCTCTCCTCATGAAACCAGTACCCCTTGCCCCTCTGCTCTCTGACAATAAACCCGTTTAACCAAGAACATGCCTCTGTTTCATCTTCCACCTTGTCTAATACATATCGGGCCGAAACGCCACGGGGCCCATCTCAGATGGATAGCATCACAAGCTCTCCTTTCAGCTCTCAGAAGTCAGCCTTCCCTCCGCCCCAGCCTCTCTCACACCCCCACAGGCGTTCCTCTCCTCCCTTCTTTCCCAGACTGAGGTGATGTGTTAACATGTCCCCACCTGAGACAAAGAAAGGAGGCTTTGTTATACCTGCAAGATCCTAAATATTATCATCACTTAATTACTGCCATTTGCTCAAGTTCACATCCTGGCAGCAGTTCCTCTCTTGTTAAAAGGCTTTTAAGTTTTCCCAGGAAGGCTGCCGTCTGAGATAATTTGTGAATGGAGACCAATTTGGAGTGCTGCTTTTGGTGCAAGGAGGTGACTTCAAGGTAACTGAGCCTTAAGAGATGAACTGGGAGAAAGGCTATATTTCCTTCAGACATACATCATCTTTTGGAAATGAACTACCAATCTCAGACTGACATCCTGGACACAAACCAGTGGGCTGCATTATTAACTGGTCCAGATTCAATTCTAATCCTCCCCATGCAAGGATAGTGGGGTCACATTCACGATTCCTTTGGTTGCCAGGAACTGTTCTCTTCACTGTGTGCTCAGGCAAAAGGACAGTGCGATTTCAGTTTTCTGGAAGGTGCCTTAGCCAGGAGAGTGCAGTTGACTGGCAAAGGTGTCAGAAACTTGCAAGTTCTGAAATATTGCTGGCCCTGCGTTCTAGGTCCGAAGTGGTAGTACTCCTGGCACAGTGGCTAGTTCCCACCCTTAGCAGAAACCCAGGTGGTTAAACACGTCTCAAGCTGTTGGGTACTTTCCCCTTTGCCTGTCAGGTCATAAACCCATTGTTTTGGCAACATCTTCATGGGAAGAGCTTATTGAGGGTTTCATCAGTGACCCAGCTATAGCTCTTGCACAATGCTGCTGTTTTGGGCCGCTGATTGGGGGAAAAAATCAACTCAACCTATTTACCATTCCCCACACGTGAGAATAGAAGGTAGGGAGTAAAAACCTGGAGGCTTATCTTCTCTCCATTTTTTTCAGGTTTTTTTTTTCTTTATTAGTACCTGTTTGTAGCATTTAAGGACTACCTTCCTTGTGTGGAGTTGGTACATGTTCACAACACATCCCAACTCTTTCTATCCTTCCTTGCCCTCCATTTGCCCCCACCATCTCTTGATCCCCTTCTCTTTCACAAAAGACCTAGCTAGCTCTCTACTTCCTACTTTTATTTTGCTCTTCATTGTGTCCTGGACTTCTCATCTAGACGAAGCCAGGCCTTATTTAAGCTTGTGTGTCTGGTTCATTTCACTTAGCATCATGGTCTCAATCTGAATCTATTTTCCTACCAGTGACTCAAGTTTATTTCTTTTTATGGCAGACCAGTACTCTATTGTGTATAAATGCCACACTTTCTTTATTCATCCATCTGTTGAAAGAGTCTATTCTAAGATTTAGATTCGTGAACTGTGCTGCTATAAACATGGATGTGCCTGTATCCCTATAATATAATGTCTTTAACAATTTCAGAAAGAAATCTAGAATGAGAATAGCTGGACTAAGTAGAATTTCTCTTTTTAGTATTTTGAAGAATCTCCATACTGATTTCTACAGTTTGTATTGGTTTGCATTACCCCCAACAAAGTAGAAGGGTTCGTTTTCCCCTGCATGATCAGTAGCATTTATTATTATTTGATTTTGTTTGTTTGTTTGTTTGAGGCAGGGTTTCCATATGTAGTTCAGTCTGGCCTTTAACTCACTATGTAGGTCAGGCTGACTTTGAGCTTGTGGCAGTATGCCTGCTTCAGCCTCAGGAGCACAGGGATTATAGGCATGCACCACCGTGCCTAGCCTATTTGATGTCTTCATGACAGCCATTCTTAATGCATTAATATGGAATCTCAGGGTTGTTTCAATTTGAGTTTCTCTAATGACCATGACCAGTGATGTTGAACTTTTTGGTTGGGTTTATAAGCTATTTGTACTTATTCTGAGAAGTAGCTATTCATTTCATTTGCTTATTTTTAATTAGGTCTTTTGTTTTGAGGAGTCTAATTTTTCTAAGCTCTTTATATATTCTTGAATTTAATCCTACGTCCAAGACAAAACTGGCAAATATTTTTCCCATTCTATAAGTTGTCTCTTCACTGTGTCGGTTGTTTCCTGTACTGTGAAGATGCTTTTGTATTTGGTGTGATCACATTTGCTGAGTCAGGGTGCTCTTTCTTGCTCAGTTGGGGATCTGTTCAGAAAGGTCCTCGCTTACACCTATGTCTTCAATATTTCAATACTTTTTGCCTATTTTATCTTCCAGCAGGTTGTTTCTGTTTTGACATTCATATCTTTGATCCATTTTGGTTTGCTTGGTACAAGGTAAGAATATGACTCTAGATTCAGTCTTCTGCATGGGGATAGACAATTTTCCCAGCACCATTTTCTAAAGAGGCTATTTTCTTCCAGCATATGTTTTGACCTCTTTGTGAAATACCAGGTAACAATGTGCTCGGAGTTGTTTCTGCATCCTCTCTTCTATTTCATTGATCCACATATCTGTTTTTATACCAGTACCAGCCTGTATTTTTGATCACTGTAGCATTGTACCTTAACTGAAAATCTGAGATTATGATGCCTCCGGCTTTGCTCTTTTTGCCCAGGCTTGCTTCTGCTATTGCGGTCTCCTCTGGTTCCATACAAATTTTAATATTTTTTATTTAGTTGTATGAAGAGCTTTTGTATTTTGATTGTGATTGCATTAAATCTATATGCAAGTTTTGGAAGTATGACCATTTTTACTATATTTGTTCTGCTTATCAGAACAGGGGATATCTTTCCATTTTTATGTCATCTTAAATCTCTTTTTTTAGAATACTGTAGTTTTCATTATAAAGGGCTTCACTTCCTTGGTTAGGTTAATTGCTAAGTATTTAATTTTTCTTGATACTATTGAAAGTGTTATTTTTTCTAATTTCTTTCTCAGTGAGTTTACTATTAATGTATATGAACACTATTGATTTTTATGTGTTGATATTGTATCTTGCTAAATTGCTGAATTTGCTTACTAAATTGGAGCAGTCTTTTGGTGGAATTTTTGGG
>NW_004524629.1:1536385-1544419 GCF_000260255.1 Octodon degus
TTGAACCCTTTGTGTCTCTCTGGCAAGATGTTCTGCTCCTGAATCAGCTGGGTGGGTCTTGCCTCTAGCCTCTTTGCAGGGAGTTCTGCTGAAGGGTTCCTCTCTGGTCCTCACTCTGGGTAGAATGAAGATCTGCAGGCCCTGGGAGGTCTCACTCACTCGCCAGGCCTGAGCTCTGGGTCTATTCAGGATGTGGCGGGCCCCGGGTGGTCTCACCCACTTGTCGGGCCTGTGCTCTGGGTCTGTTCAGGATCCCACAGCCTCGGTCGGGCCTGCGCTCTGGGTCTATTCAGGATCCGTAGGGCCCGGGTCATCTCACTCATTCGTCGGGCCTGCTCTCTGGGTCTGTTCAGGATCCTGCCCAGGATATCAATTGTATACATAAAAAGAAAGACATGTATTATCCCAAAAAGGATAGCCTTAAACTCAAATATTTCCTACTCATGTCTTAAATAACCAGAGAAGTGTGATTACTCTGAAAATCTTTGCCCTGGGAACTCTTCATTTCTTTGTACAAGCAAATAGTCAAAGACACAACCTGGGGGTAGGAGGATCAGTAAGCTGTCTCCAGGAGGTGACATTTAATTTTCTCAAAGTAAGGGAGGATCTAGAGATCTGGAGTTAGGGAAGGAGGAACTGGAAGGAGAATTTCTAGAAAAATGAATGGTGTAAGCAGGCAGCTGAAGGCCACATAGTGTACAGGAGGTAAAAGCTGCCCTAGCTCTGTGTAACTAGAGGTTAGTGCTTGAAAAAGGGCAAGAAGAGATGAAGCAGAGGCAGACAGTGGAAAAATTTATCCCTAGCATGACAGGAAGCTATTAAAGAGTTTTGGTAAACGTTAAGTATATCTACTGTTTCCCAGGCTTGGTTTAAAGATTCATGAAGTAATGTTTGTAAAGTACATTTGCAGCCTTTAAAAATGAATACTAAGGAAATAGCAAGGCTCTTATATCTCCTCTCCCAGGTGGCAAATGCAAAACACCATCCACTCAGCCTTCAGGAAAAAAACTCATGGACCTATAATTGTGAGAGAACTTCCACACATTCCCTCACTGCTAAAGCCATAAAGGTCAAATCATAGCTTCAGCAATCATGCTAAAGATGTCCACCATCCACATGTTCATAAGCAGCTTTAGTGGAATCATACTCGCAGACATTCTCTGTAAAGTGACAGAACTATCACCTTATTGGAAATTAGTTCTGTTTATCCCTAATCTCCCCATGAAGTAGCTACCAATGGTGTACTTCATCTATTGACTTCCTAGGCACAGAACAAACAAGGAATAATGCCATCATCCATAAAGCCACTGTTCCTAAGTTGAGCTGTAGCAATTTTAAGTGTTTTGATCTTAGTGGAAAATTCTTCCGTTGGGAAAAAAAGAATAAGATACAATTCCTGAGCCCAATGAGTCATGCCACAACATGCTTAGGTAATCACTCCTTTGTGAAAAATCCACACAATTATAAAAGAAACTTCATCTCTTCTTTCCTGTCTTTAGCCTAAGGATAATGATGGAAGATGAAGAATACCTTTTCTAGGACAAATCATCATCATGCTTTTCATCCATTTAGCAAATTTTGTTGAGCTTCTGCTCTGTTCAGACCATAGTGCTTGAAACCAGGAAAGAGAAATAAGTTATATATAGTTGTGCCCTTGAGTGGCTCACCATTAGATATGAGAGATAGACCAACTTTAAAAAATCTAGCAAAAGAATCAAGAATAACTGGTCCATTGGAATTGCAGTACAGTATCTAAAACTACAAAATAATGTTGCTCCCAGAACCAAGGTCAGAATAAAAAATAAACAGGAATTCCCAGCTGCACATTCTTCCTAACAATCCCTTTCACCCAGGACAACAGTCAGTGTTTAATAGGAAAAACAGGAAGCATCCTATTCAGAATCCTTGTGAAGGATACAGGCTGAATATTCATTACTGTGGAATGGAGCAGCAGGAGTAAGAAAATAGCAGGAAGCCGGGAACTCTCATGGAATGAGAATTTCTCAAACTGTTGAGATGGGTTTCCTAGACAGTTTCCACAGAAGAGGGATGCTGAAACTTTTCTAATGTGAAATGAAATATGGCAATGATAACTAGCTTAATTAATAGACTATTCTTTAGTTGCTAATAATTGTCAGTTCACAGGCTTGGTGTACATTTTAACATGAAGGTGTATGAGAGTAAAAGCATCACTTACTGTCACCTAAAGTGAGATTAAAGGAATACAGAGACTATATGAAGTCATAATTATGATGTATTGTAGCCATGAAAGCTAACAAAAAAGAGTAAGCTTTTTTCTTGCTCTTTTTCTTGCTGTTACCAAGCCAAGTTTCCCTGCTGCTGATGCCTGTCATCACTGGCTTAGCCAAATGGCTTGGTAGCAGGTAAGCATAGGGCCAGCTTCCCAGAGAAAGATCATACATATACACACTAGTGCTATACACACAGCACAATAACTTGGTTCCAGAAGAGTAAGAGTCTTTTCTTCTTCATTTCACTGAAAGAAGAGGAAACAAATGCATATTGGTAATATCATTAGCCATCAAATGTCTTACTGAATTAAGACATTATCACTGGTTGAATCTCCTCAAAGGAACAGCTAGGAGATTTTAAAGGTGGCCTAAAAAGAGGATTTGGGACCAGTGAGACAACTCAGTAGACTAAGCGTCTGCTTAGGCAAGCGCAGGGATGGGGGTTCAATCCCCAGAACCATGTGCTGTGCTAGCCCCACCCTAGGGTGCGCTGAGTCAGGGACCAAGTCTGAGCATGCTGGCTCATGCCTGTAAACCAGCGCGGGGGAGGCAAAAAAACAGGAGGATCACTACAAGCTGTGTAGTGAGCTGTGTAGTGAGACCCTGTATCAAATACATTTTTTTGGAAAAAAAAAAAAAAAAGAGGATTTTGTTATAAGAACTGAAAAGGACCTGCTGGTAATATTTAAGTAAAAGTTTAATGCATTTGGCTGCACTACAAAAAAGAAATCAGTGTTTTTTATTAGCTAAATATGAGATTATTTGCATTTGTTTTCCAAGCCCCTGAGAATTTATAAGGTCCAACAAACCAATACTTTCAGTGAGTCAGAGCCCGAGCACCTTCCTTCCCTCCCGCCTCCCCCGCTCACTCCACCTCCAGCAGGTGGCACCTTTCCAACTCTCAAGCAAGCACATAGCCTTCTCGTCTGGGTTCTCCTCTTGCAACTTCCTACAGGAGTGGGATGGGCGGCAGCAGTGTGGCTGCTGGCTCTATGCCAACATCAGTCCCTCTTCCAGTCTATTTGGGCGTGCAGAGGACACCCCAGGAAAGGGGAGGCTATACACTAGGCAGTGACACTACAGCTCTATTGTCACCTGCCCCACCTCTGGCAAACACACAGGAGCACTGAAAAGAAAAAGGACACACAAAGGCGACATGGATTAAGGGTGGTAGAGAGGTGGTAAAAGGGAATGATTTGATTTAAGTGATTTGATGCGCACATATCTTCAGATGGGTTGCTTGCACTCTTTCAAGGTTGCCCTGGTCCATTCCATATCAGCCTTTTCTCACTCCTTTTCAAATGGTTGAGTGCTTGACTTTGGGGAAGGAGGATGAATTGGTCACAGACCCCACAGTCATGGTTTTTCTCCCTAGAAAGTGAACATACATGCAATACAGTCACACAGACAAAGAAATCACCATGGGCCCTCCTCGAACCTTTCTTCATAGTCTTCTCCAAATGCAAATTTCCCCTCTTCTAAGCTGCAATCCAGCCCCTGCTCCACATGGACTCAGGGGTAGATGGCAGGGCATTCCCAGGTTGCACACTGCCTTGGAACTCTGAGCTGTCCTCTTTCCACACTGAGACCCAGTGGCTTGTGCTGCCTCCTAAGCACCTCCATAATCATGATCCTATTGGAATATTTGAGTACTTGGTGTAGTTGTCACTGTTCTGAAGTGAGACCCAGAGGCTTTAATGGAGCTTTCATATAGTTGCAAGTATTCTTACTGAGAGCAGTGCTGTGTTCTAAAGGGACCTCCTGACTCCAGAGCTCTCTTCCACCTTCTATGCCCTGCACCTGGTTTTTATAGTCTTGGAAAGTAAATCTTTTAGGGATGGACACGTAAAATGTGATTCTGGCATGAGTTTTGCACTATCAGGAAATGCAGGAGTCACTTCCAGGTCCTCGTCTTGGTCCAAGAAGCCAACATTTGTAATCCCAAAGTTACGTTATTGGAATCCCATCAAGTTAATTCCAATCTACCACTTTCAATGCCACTCATGGCAAAAATAAAGACACTAAAATATATTTTCAATTATCGGGGAATCAAGGGGTTCTAAGTCCAGCCACGAAGATGACCTTCTGGAACCAAGAGAGCAAACCAGAGCCTCACCCAGTTTTATTCAGTGGAGGAGTGGCTTGAGGAGGAATGACTAAGAATTGTGGGAAGTAGGTGAGTACTCTGACCTGAGCTAGGTGGGTGGCCTACATTTACTTCTGCCATATGCAGAGAGGATATGCAGAGAAAGTAATCTGCTTTGTGCTAGTAAGATAGTATCTGATGTTTTGTGGGGTCTGGTGCTTCAGCTCTGATGTAATCTTTCAAGCACCAGGAAGTCATAGCCTCTATCTTAAGGCTCGATCCCAGTTGGCTGCACGGAGCATTAGCTCTACCGTCCTGTCTCGACCTGGCTCATATTAAAGAGCAGCAGGTGTAGGTTACTAGGGAAACACACATACCACCTTCAAAGACTATCACCAGCACCTCAGCTAGACCAATATGCATTGCTTAAGGCCAATTGAAGGATAAACAGAAGTACTAGCCAGCTCTGTACAGAACAATACAAGGAAATAGGGTCAGGCTCAGTCAAAATGGAGACAGTCGCTCTTCTTTCAAGGAGAGCTGCTCAGGTCATCTTCCACAAGGAAATCCAAGGATTTCAACCTTCAGGATGCAAACTACTTCTTTAAAAATTCAAAGCATTTTTCATATTTCATAGTATAAAAATAAATACTTCAGGTGTATACACCCTTCTTGCTGGCAGGTCTTACAAAAATGGGAACTTTAACATTTTGGTGATATATGGCTCGGTGTACTCCTCAACTTGCTCCTCATCTGTGGCCACTCTGTCTCTAGAAATACAGCACCCCAAGGGCCTGACCCTATGGTGGAAAGGCTTGGGTATGAGGTTAACAGTTGGCAGCCAGTAGCCAGTTGCCAGGGTGAAATTTTTGCTGCTTTGTTCTCTTTAACTTTTGAGAGAAAGTACTTCCAACTAAATAAATTCATCTCTCTAGGACATGTTTTCTACATCTATAAAATGGGTTGCACTAAACAGAGTTATGTGGGGAAGACGGTTTTTTAAAGCTCTATAAGATTTCTGAGCTCCTGAGTGATGGTGGTGAGTGTATTAGGGAACAAGGGCCGCTTTTAACAAAATGGCAAAACCTGAGTGGCTTAATCAGGAACTTACTCACAGTCCTGAAGGCTGAAAGATCAAAGTTTGGTTGGGCAGTAGAGCCTTGAACATGCTGTGCAGGGTCTACTCCAGCCTTCTCTCCAGCCTCTGAAGTTTTCTGTGTAGGGCATCCTGACCTAGGCCTTCACATGCAGCTCTCCTATGTGAATGTCCTCCTCCTCACCTGGCACCTTCTCTCTGAGTCATACTGGATCAGGGCCCATCCTACTCCAGTCTGACTTCATCTTCACTAATTACATCTATGATGATCCTATTTCCAAATAAAGTCACTTTCTGCAGCCCTGAGGGTTAAGACTTCAACATACAAGATGTAAGCATTGCAGCAAAACAGCAAGAAACAATATTGTTAACCACAGACTGTGTTCTTGGATTCGAATATATCTGTCTGAGGGCAGAATCAACTCTACGGGAACCAATAATTCAGCTTCCATGTTAGAAGGGGACATGTGCATGCACCCAGCTTAAGCGTATAAATGAAGCTGCTAGTGCTGCAGTGGGGGCCAGAGAACTGCCGTGTCAGCTCTAAGGGACTAGGAGCGGTGAGCACACACTGGTGTGGCACCCATCAGGAACCCTGGTGTGCTGGGTGATGGCCAGGGCAAGGGCCGCATGTGCTGCAGCATGAGAAGGCACACAGAGGTGCAAAAGAAGATTGGACAGGCTGCTGAGGTGGAGCAGATGGCCTTCAGTGCCTTTGTCACACTCGAACCACACCACACAGAAGTGCAAGTACACAGGCACACAATTACAGACACATACCACATTCTGTAACATACTACACATAAATATATATACTACACACCACACACCACATACACCCACAAACACTACAAACACAATATGACACATATAAACTTCACACAAAATTTTACTATACACAAATGTACAGCAAAAACATAGCACTTAGAACACACATGAAAACAACACGCCACTAGCACACACACTAATACATTCACATACTACACATAAATACATATACCCATACCACAAGCAGATATACACACACCACACTACATGCAACACATCAAAATACCTCCATAAACACCCAGTTGCAGTCACATGAATCGGGAAGTGCATGTGTCACCCTCTGTCCCAAAGCTGGCATAAGACGGTCTCTCAGCATTGCTGTAATTTGTATCTTTTGAATGACCAATTATGTTGAACATTTTTTCCATATATTTCTTTGCCTTTTGTATCACTTCATTTGTGAAGTGTATATTCATCTCAATGCTCATTTCTGGACTGGGTCTTTGAATTTTGGACCCATGTGACCCAAAGAATGCAATCCGAAAGGTTTCTGCCCTCTAGGATTTGGAAGGGCATCAGGAATGAATTCTGATCAACAGAGTAAAAAAAAATTTATGAGTTGGCAAAAAATTATGGAGAACTGTCTCTCAGACAAAGGACTCCTGTCTAGAACATATAATGAATTAAAATAATCATGCCTCTAAAACTCAAAGACCCAAACCAAAAATTGGCATGTGAGATGAATATACACCTCACAAGTGAGAAGATAAAAATGACAAAGAAATATATGAAAAAAAGTTCAACATCATTGGTCATTCAAAAGATGAAAATTAAGACGATGCTGAGGTACTATCATATGTCAGAAAGAAGAGCTATCATCAAGAAGTCAACAAATAACAAATGCTGGAGAGGCTGTGGGGAGAAAAGAACCCTTCTCCACTGTTGGTGGGACTGCAGGCTGGTACAACCATTATGGAAATCAGTGTGGAGATTCCTTAAAAATATAGGATTGGAGGTCCCATTCAAAACAGCTATTCCTCTCCTGGGTATTTTTCCAAAAGAACTGAAATCATCATAGGACAGCAACATATGTGCACCCATGTTTATAGCAGAGCAATTTGTCATAGCTAAATCTTGGAAACAACCCAAATGTCCATCAACTGAGGAATGGATAAAGAAGATGTGATATTTTTACACAATAGAGTATTACTTAGCTATAAAAAGATAAATTCAAGGCTTTTGTAGATAAATGGATGTAACTAAAGACTGTATTGGTAAATGAAATAAATCAGATCCTCGTGCAAACACCATATTGTCTCCCTAGTGTACCTGAAAAAGCAAGTACAATCTGAAAGGTACAATAAATATTGTGAAAGGGAAAGAATTTGTTCAATGGGAAGGAAAAACTGGGATAAGGAAAAGGACAAAAGAATGAAGGGAAAAGATATATTTATGTATCAGTGCAGGTTAGCTTGGAAAATTATACTACCAATTTCTGTTGGCCATTCAAAAGGAGCAGTTAATGCTTAAAATTATTTTCTTTTTATTCCTTTTTTTGTTTTTTAATTTCTTATAAATTTTTTGTTGGTGTTTTGTTTCATCTTTTAACCAATTTTTTCAGGTTTACATCTGGTAATCTACATGGGATAATTTCTGTTTTCTTTTTTTTTTCTTTTCAAAGTTTTATTGATAAACATATAGCAATGAGACAGTTTCAAATCAAATTGAAAGTACATATGTCCTGAGTCTTAATTGACCTTAGAAGGCTAGGGCCAAAATGTTGGCTTTCCTTGTAGCCCTCCTTTTTCTCTAATTTTGGTCTGCAAACTTAG
>NW_004524629.1:1552825-1569466 GCF_000260255.1 Octodon degus
TCCTTTCTCTTTGTTTCTCTTGCCTGATTGCTCTGACTAATGTGTTGGATACTGTGTTGAACAAGAGTGGCAATCATCAACATTCTTGTCTCGTTTCAGATTTTAGAAGGAACATTTTCAGATTTTCCCTAATTAACGTGATGTCAGTGATTAGTTTGTCATGAATAGTTTTTTACACATTGAGATAAGGTCCTTTTGAAACTACTTTCTTCAGGATTTTTATCATACATGGATGTTTCATTTTGCCAAAGCATTGTATGAGCCTAAAAGGACGATTACATGATTCTTGTCCTTGCTCTTGTTTGTGTGATACATTACACTCATTGACTGGCATCTCTGGGATAAAGTCTACCTAGCCATCGTTTGTAATCTTTTGGATAATTTTTTTTAATGTATCAGTTATTTAATTAGGTTCTTAGTAAGAAATTTAGAACACTATTCATGAGGATAAATTCCATTTTTCAGAGCAAAAACAGATCACAGGTAGCCCTGGAGCTGAGGAACAACTTTGATTTTTGCCAAAATCTGTGAGTTCACTGCTTTCTGATCCACCTTGCGCTGCTCTGAAATCTGGTATCTCTCTTTCTTGGTGTTGAAGATCTCGCCCTCCTGGTGTCTGGGCTTCTGCTGTTTCTTCTTCTTGAAGTAAGCATCATTGAGGTGTTTGGGAATTTTCACTTTGCTGATATCAATTTTTTTAGAGGTGGCAATGACAAATTTCTGGTGTGTTCTTCATAGAGGAACATGATTAAGGCTAAGAGCCCCAGTCACAACTAGCAAGCCCCAGTCACAAGTAACAAGCCCCTGACCAACTGCTTCAGGAAGACCACTCTCGCCTTTGTGACCCCCAGTGTAGGTGATCAAGATGGTGCTGGGAGTGATGCTAGCTTGAAGTTTCTGCACATGCTGACTTAAGGGTTTCTTGCATTGGCTCAAGAGCTTTTGGGGTACATCTTCAGTAGGGTAGTATCTAGGCATTTTTCAAAGCTTAACCACCTGCTTACCTCCATTCTTGTTCCCACCAACTGGTTTTGTGATCGTAGCAAGAACTTTTTCCCTTTTTTTTCTTCTCAACCTTTGATTTAGCAGCTGTGTACATTCTCTTGTACAAAGCCTTTCAGGAATACATAGCAGATCAAGAGTATCTCCCAATTCCTCCAACCAGGACAGGATTTCACCTGCAGTGGAGCTGTCCCTTCTTGGACTTTTTTTGCCTTCTTCATCTTACCCTTTTTACCAGTACCACTGGCAGAAGCCTTCTTGGCTTTGAGCTTCTTCTCTTTAATGTGTGGCTTCTCAGTTTTTTCACCCACCATCTTGCAGGATGGGAAAGGCCTTTTGGATGATTTATTATTCTGTCTGCAACATGTTCTCGAGGATTTTCGTGTCTATGTTCATTAAAGAGATTGGCTTACAGTTTTCTTCTAAGTAGTGTCCTCTTCTGACTTGGGAATCAGCGTGATGCTAATATTATACCCATGAATGACTTTGGGAGAACTCATTTCCTCTAAATTTTAATAAAGAGTATGCTGTTAGATCTTCCCTGATGTTCTTGTAGAATTCAGTGAAGAACCCATTGGGCTTGGTATTCTTAGTTGGTTAGGTTTTTATTACTTCAATTTTATTGCCTATTATAAGATCATTCAGGGAGGGGGATGTTCTGTTTTGGTAATTTATATTTATCTAGGAATCATTCTATTTTTTTCTGGATTCTTCAATTTATTGGAGTGTAGGTTTTGAAAGTAATTGTTAGTAATCTTCAGGATTTTTACCAATGTCCACTGTGATTTCACTTTTTTATCTCTAATTACATGGATTTGTGTATTCTCTTTCCCTCTTTTGGTAAGACTAGCTATGTTTGCCTGTTTTGTTTATTATTTTAAAGATTCAGCTCTTCAATTTATTCATTCTTTGTATTGTGTTGTTGCTGTTGTTGTTGCTGTTTTGCAGAACCAGGGCTTGAACTCGGTTAGACCCTTGTGCTTGCCAGGGAAGCGCTTATTCCACTGAGCCATCTCCCCGGCCCCTCATTCTTTGTATTATTTTTAAAATCTTAATTGTATTTATGTTTTTTCTGATCTTTATAATGTTCTTCCTTGTACTAACTTTCTGTTTGGATTGTTCATGTTCTTTTAGGACTGTAAGTAGACCATTAGGTTACTTACTTGACTGCTCTGCTTTTCTGATGTGGGCACTCACAACTACAAACCTTCTTCTTAGGACTATTTTCATTGCGCCCCATAGATTCTGGTAGGCTGTGCAAGCATTATTATTGTTTGATTCTAGGACCTATTTTATTCTTTGATTGCTTCTGTAACTCACTGATTATTCAAGAATGTGTAATTTAAGAATCAAGAATGTTTATTTCCATGTGTTTGCATAATTTCTGTGGAGTTTTTTGCCATTGGTTTTTAGTTTCATTGTGGTATGATATGATTATATGCATGGGATAATTTTGATTCTATTGTATTTACTTAAGCATGATTTATGGGCTTTTCTTGGAGAAAGTCCCATATGCTGCTGAGAAGAACATGTATTGAGTTGTTAGTGAGCAGAACAGTAGATATCTATTAAGTTTATTTCTCTGGGAATTACTACAGGATTGTTACTGACACAAAGGCAATTCTTGGCATACTGAAAGAACCAATTAACAGCAACAATTATGCCACATTGGCAGTAGCAACAAAATTTTAAAAAAATCGCAGTGTTAGTGACAAACTGGATATTGACATACCATAGGAACAAATAATGTACCACCCTTAACCATGAAAAAGATATTTGTAATTTTAAGATAAGCACTAAAACCACATATTGACGTGTAATAAATATCTACTAAATGTAACGACTATACCTCTACTAACAATAGTAGTAGTAGCACACATTTAGCTATCTAAAGATTAATAAAGTTTATTGATTATATTAGCAGAGAGGAACAGGGAAGGAACAAGAATGTAAAAAGCAAATTTCAAAAATTAATCAGTGCAAGATGAGGAGAGAAAAGTGAAATAAATAGTCCTATCAAGGAGTAAAATGAAATTAATAAAATAAAACAGAAAAATGAAGAGAACAAAAGGAAAACCACCCTGAACTTAAAAAGATCAAAGAAGAAAAGAAAAAAGAAGAAACAAAAATGACCTTCAACTATGCTATCTCTACCTTAGAGAGAGAAAATCAAGGGTTAAACCCAATAAAACCAAAAACCAAAATCACTGTGTTTTTAGGTTGAACATGTCAGGTATATTGTCTCATGGAAATGGGAATGTGATTAGTATTGTTCTCAGAACGCTGTGAGTTGGATCATACCTTGGATAAGATGTTTATTTTCTGGGTAATATGACCAGAAAGTGGGGGTTGTCTACAAATATAAACATTAAGGATCTCCCCCATGAAACTGATGCCACAAGGCCACTCCATAAATGAAGACCACAATTAAAGACTCACTGTGGGGACAGAGCTCCAGGAAGTGGTTTTATAGTAGCCCATGCATAAATAAAAGCAGAAAGCCAAGGATTATGAGAAGTTTAAGGAAAGAATCGTAGCTAAAATACAAAGATTTAAATAAGCCAGCTTTAAAAATATTTTTAAGGAAATAGACACTAAACAATGATTATGCATATGGAAAAAATGACAATGAAACCACATCCCCCTCTCAAAAAAGTTATTAATATCTTCCAAGAAGCAAGATAATATGTTAAATCTATAAAACAAAGACAGGACAATATACACAATGGACACAGGATACCTAAATTATATATTATTCACAAAACGATGAGGCTGAATAACTGTTGTTATGCATTGTCATGACTGTTCAAATGTTATGTTGGGCAAAAAAGAAAAAAGCTAAATACAAAGAGTATATGTCCTCTGATTCTACCTGTACAATGTTCATGAAAGGGGAGTGTGTCAGAGGTCTCCACAGTGGCTATATTTTGGAGGCATCAGCAATCAGAATGGCACTAAATTTCTCAACAGCTGAAAGCTAAAGATAATAGATCAATGCCTTCAAATTTCTACAGGAAAAGAATGTCCACATCCAACCAAATTGTTCATAAATGTTGAGGTGTCCATAAAGGCCTAAAAATATTTTAAGACATGTGGGAGTTTTAAAGTTTTTTTTTTAAATCTTTCTCAGGAAACTATAGAGAGCTCATAAAACCTAGATGCACCATAAATATACCCACAAAAATATGCCCACTAGAAATATATCCACAAAAGGGAAGACATGAGACCCAAGCCATGGATGCAACAATGAAGTGGAGAAATGATGACAATTCTCAAAATGATGGTTAAGGAAGAACACAGGACAGTCGGCATATGGCAAATTATGAAGGCCAGAAATCCAGATCATCATGTTCTAGAAGGCTCTGACAGAGATGACTTCAAGAAGATACAATGACAGAGTAAATGCAATATTTACGCAATGAGCACAAATTGAGCATTCAATATCATATAGAGTCGCATATCACTTAACCATGGGGCTATGTTCTAGGAACTACAAAATTAGCTATTTTCATCATTCTGTGAATACCATACCATGTACCCACGCAGACGTGGACAATACTGCCCAGAGGTGGTAAATCAACGGCACATGTGCCACCACAGGCATGCAGAATCCTCTCTGTGGGCACACAAGCCAAGTAAGGAGTTTTTTCTAAGCTAATATCTGACTATTTAGGCTTGATTGCAGTGTTAGCACTTTGCTATAAATAAGTGGGTTTTGGGTTGCAGTTAAAAACTCTGTTTCTAAAAGGTTCACCAGTACTGGTACAGCCTATAATATTCCTAGGCTATATAATATATCCTGTTGTACATGTGGTCTGTAACTGACCAAAACATCATTATAAGGTGGATTATAATGTGAATGATTATATTGCACATATTTTTATTGTATATATGCACTATCATAATTAATCTGTTATGCATATTATAAAGCACAAAATATAAATAAGAAAAGTGTGACATAAAAAGAAATACTAATAAGAGCTCTGTGAATTTCTTCCCTCCCTGTACCAGGTAATTAAAATGTTATTTTGCTTACCTAACAAAGTACTCTCACAATGCAAGTGATAATCCTAATTCTCAGAGCCAACCAAATAGCTCAGCAGATTAAAGCGCCTGCTTAGGCAGATGCATGGGCTGGGAGTTCAATCCCCTGGGGCCTGCCCTGCTGGCCCCGCCCCCAGGACATGCTGAGGTGGCAATTGAGACTGGGCATGATGGTATGTGCCTGTAATCCCAGCTCTTGGGAGGCTGTAAACAAGAGAATCACTAAGAGTCTGATCTATGCAGTGAGACCCTGTAGGCCTTGTAGACTCTGTCCTAATTACAAAAAATAAATAAAATAAAATCTTAATTCTTATTGATTAAGTAACCAGAAGACACCAGGCCCTAAGGAATAGACTACAGAAAAAGGCTAATGATAGAAATAAGGCCTATTGGAAAGAAACCAATCTCCACTGTGGGGGTCCTGCTGTCCACTGCATGGTGGTTCCTGGGAAGCATAGCTTAGCAAGAGGCCCTGGGACTTCAGAAGGCCTGGAGGGGTCAGAGAAGCACAAACTCTTCAGAAAAGGAAGTGCCTTCCAAACTGTCTCAGTTACACCCTCATTTTACCAATGAATTTGCCCCCCAGAATTTTGCTTCCATCTAGTTCTACATCTGTTTCACATGTCTTCTTTTTATGGGCCCAAATAAGTGCATAAATGAAAATAAGGAGATCTTGTGTATGCTTAATTTTCTGTCCTAGTCATCCTCCACAGCTTACTCACATTGCAACTTCCTTACTTGCTGCCATCCATTTGCTGGACATGAACCAGTCCTGCCAGAGCTCTGAGCCATTTCTTCAGAAAACATTCTCTGAGGTTTTCTCACGAGCTTCACAGAGTTCTTGTTATCTTCTAGGGCAAAACAGACTCCAGACTCCAAGCATTTTCCCTTCTCAGTTCTATTAAAGGAAAATAAAGATGAAAAGACTTTTATTGGTATCTCTGCCTTATTAGGAAATTTTTAAAGTAAATTGCTTTACTCATAACTGTTAGAAGCAGTCTTTGTAAAATAGAGGTATATTTAAGTGAGTACATTTAATAAAGTATAACTTATAAATAGAGTTTATTCACATAATTGCTTGCAGCATTGGGCACTCAACCTAGAAATTAGCATAATTGCGATCATAACCTATCTTGGTGCCTAAAATGTAATCATGGGCAACTAATCTGCTACTTTGGAAAGAGCTTACTAAAATTTCTTTTTTGAGGATGTGAGAAGAGTGCACCCTTCCACCGGGAGACAGCACCATGAACAGAGGCTGGACTGGTTGTGCCCAGAGGCCGTGAACCTCTCAGTGTCTTATTTCCCATCAACCAAATACAGTGGGATGGTTTGATGTGTACAGCAGAGATACACTGCTTGAAATGTTCTAGTTTGGCCTGTGATGGAATAAAAGAAACAGACTTTTCTTCCTGTCTGAAGCAAACACACACTCACAAACAACCAGCAAAATATTTAAAACAACAGCTTTCAAGACATTGGGTATCAGACCGGAAAGACAGTGATCTCTGCGAAATGTGAAATATATTAGACAAACTTTACTCTCACCCTGGAAAGCAGAGCACCGGCAGAGGTTAGGTGGACTCCCTGAGATGAGAAGATGGAGAGGAAAGTCCAGGAAGAACAGAGAAGCTAGAGTTTACAGACAGAGGCCCAGAGAAGAGTAGCTGCAGAGAGAGGCCCAGAGACCTAGACGGTGTTTCCTTACATGTTCAATACAGTGCAGACCACTGCATGCATGTGAAGATTCTGCACAGCCCAGTGGTGGGGAAGGGTTAAATCAGGTAGGAGCCTACTGCTCCCAGCAGACCAGCACATAGCCTGTTCTCTCTCACCAGCAGCCTAGAAAAAGTCAAAATTTGGGGAACACTTAGTAGAATAGCTTTGAAGGTCATGACTCAATACTGTGAAAGAATTAGCCCCAGACCAAACATTGTTCCACTCCCACCTCCCAGTTCATAAAACTACCTCCAAGTAACTTAGCTGCAGACCAGAGCAAAAATCAAGAGCGTCTTTCCATAAAGTAACAATATCATTGTTCAAACAGGACATGACCACGTTAGCTGGCATCCAATCAAGGCTTACCAGAGACTCTCAGAATAAGGCATGTATACCTCATAATAGGGAGAATAATGAAGTAATCAAAATTGACTCTGAACTGGCACAGATGCTAGAATTAGTACTGAACACATTCACATACTTACAATAGCTATGTTATAGAGATCCTTAGAAGTTTGGTAATCTTGCGGATTTGCCTACAGGTATTTATTTGGTAGAGTTCTCAAACAGCCACCCTTGTATTCTAGGTTTTATAGTTGAGCTCATTAAGCCTGTGTAGAGGTACGTGTTTCCCCTATGGCAGGCAGAATTCTAAGATGTGCCCCAAGATTTCTGCCCCTGGTTTAGATGCCTTCTCTCATACTCCCCCATGAATGTGGGCAGGGTGTGTCGATACAACTAAGTACCGTCCTCACGGTTACATTACTTTATATGGCAGAAGGGCTCCTGCAGATGTGACTAACACTCCTCAGCAGTTGGCTTTAATCAAAAGAAACATTATCTTCCCTGTGTATAATCTAACCAGATGAGCACTTAAAAGAAGACAGAAATTCAAAGGCAGATAGAGGCAGCCTCCATGAGTTGTACAGTTATATGGAAATGTATACTTCCAGGCTCCAGATGACCCACCAAGAGTCCTGGGAGTCTCAGCCTAACCCAGCCTCTGTGACCCCTCCCCCAGCCTTATAAAGATGTGAACAGAAAAGGCAGCTGCATCCTGCCTTGACTTTGACTTACAAAAACGCTGACACTGTCAAGGGATTGTATGATCATCTGTGTTTGTATCATATCTTTGCATTAAAAAAAGGCATTCTATATTATAAAATGCCCAGGTCATTAGTGTTACTTGGTATGTCTTCTAATGAAGCTCTTTATTGACTTTGTTCTAAATCTCCAGTATAGTATTAGGAAAATATTTCACAACAATCAGTTGACATCAGCTTTCCAGGAATACTGAATCTTGAAGCTCTTCTCTGGGCAGTTATAAGCTTTTCTCCCTTCTGTGTTTTTTTCCTCTTAGTTCACTAAGCATACCTATTTTTATGAAAGGGGAGTTAATCCTGCTAGGTTATTATATTAAATATTGCCACATGAGTCACTCAAGAGGGACAAAAAGTAAGCCTGGCCTAATTAGTAAACTAGAAGAAGTAGCAATTTATAGCCACCCATTCAATAGGCCAAGTTAAAAATCACCATGTTGCTGTTTTTCTCCCCAAATCTGACACTTGTCAAAAGAAACCCCATGTGAAATGTGTGAGGTATCGTAGCCATCCAGTTCACACGTAGGGACACAGGACACATTAAAACACAATGGTGTGTCGCTCAAGACCTGTAATCAGACTGCGTGGGAAATACTCAAGATAAATGGGCCACTCTGAGTGATTTCAAATGTTTACTAAAGATGACCCGAGTTAATGCAGTAAAGGAAACTATTTAACTTGGTTTTCCCAGAATTTCTCAAGCTTAGGTGATAGGTGTTTAGTCCAAGTTTTACCCTTGAGTTTAGTGGAAGATGGGAAGAGGTGTGTATTTACTTCATATGCTAACCGAGTCCCCTTGGAAGCACATCTGCTAACATCCCTGGAAGAGAGGAGCTCAAAGCCTGCAACACAATGCAGAGTACAAAGAGAGAGGTGCTCTGATGACTCCAATTTGATTAATGAGCATTCTACCCCTCGGTCACAATATCCTGCTGTAGCCCATTAACATTCACAATTGCTGCCTGTTAATCAAGAATCTTTAAGGGATATAAAAAACGAAAGGAATGCCACTCCTCTAATTGGGTCATTTTTGTTTTGAAAAAGAAAAAGCTACAATATCCACCAGACAGCAGAATGATGGCTGCCAGGAATTAGAAGAAAGAGAGGCAGGGTATTATTGTTTAATCGTTGCAGAGTTGCAGTTTTATGATATGAAAAGATTTATGGAGGTAGATGGTGGCGATGGTTGTACAGCACTATGAGTCTAATACTACTGAACAGAATGCTTAAAAGTGATGAAGATGATCCTTTTTGTGTGTGTATTTTTACACAATAAAACAGTTGAAAAATAATCCCTGGAAACAAAAGAGTTGCCTCAATGGAAAATATTTTGGGAGATGTGGAGCTAGTGATTTAAATTCTTTACATGTTTATCTTGTCTTCTCTTCCTGAAGATAGTGCACTCTAGGTCAAGGGTTGATGATACGTCCAGCAATGAGAAACTTTCCTAGCATGACTAATGGAAATCACTACCCCAATAGGCCCCCAGCTGAAGAGAAGCACAAATGAACAAAAGTAGGTCACAGTCTCTTCAGATAAAATGCATCCTCAGTAACTTACAAATTCCAAGCATTACTGGTTGGTCGTGGCTTATCTCTCCAAGGCATTCAACAGTCATTTGCTAGGCATCTGCCTTGTTCTGGGCTCAACAAGATTATGTGCATTGCTGGTTCTCCATTCCTAGCTAGCAAGTTTCTCAGCAGGGTATTCATTTTGCAAGCTCAGAGAGGGCTTGGCCATGCCAAGAGGATGTCCAAAAAGGGCTTTAAGTTATTACTCATGAACTTCTGAGAAAGAAGGTAAGAAGTCAAGCTGGAGGGAGAAGACAACGCAACCATAGACAGCCTCAAGTAAGATCGAGGGTAAGAGCTGCCCTGATCACTCACACAGGGCTCTGGATGGGCTCACACAAACAAAGAATTCACTCCCTAAGATTTCAAAGTCAGTTCATAGCAGACATTGGATTTAATCGGTCCCTAAAATAAATTTCTTCAGGTAGAGAGCAAAACAGAAAAGGGGGAAACATAAAAACTGAAAGAATAAAGTACTTTTCACTTTTCATCATTTCTAAAAAGCATATATTTCCACCTCTTACGATCTCCGTATGCTCTGAAATTTGAATATATCTTATGATCAAAACCATGTACAACTGCTGTCTGTAGACATTCATGTGACCTAGTTGTCATTGCCTGCATGTGCAAACTTGCTCACAGCTGTTCCTGTTGTCATCACTTCAACAAGATTATGTGCATTGCTGGTTCTCCGTGCGCTGGATTTAACTGCCATGCAAATGTCTTCTTGAAGATTGGATCATGATTCAGCAGTGAAAAGAAAACTTACAGTTTATTCAGAAAGGCAAGAAAAAAATCAGTGCAGTATAGATCTGTTATTTGTGAATATTCATCAGAAGAGGAAAGAATCCAATTCTATATTTCCCTACAAAAGGAACTAAGCACTTTATGTCGTTGCTACACAAAGTGCCTCAAGCAGGGACAGGCAGCGTCGCCTGGGAAAGGGCTGGAAATGCAGATTCTGACTTTGCCTCAAACCTCCTGACTCAGGATATACGTGTCACAACGCACGCACCCGGGTGATGTCCGTGCATGGATAAAGTCGGAGGACATAAAATAGAGGTCTGCTGTGTCTAATTATTGAGATTTTTGGAGGAAACATTTACCAGAAGCAGACAGTGGTATGGAAGGCAGAGGGACCTGTCAAGACTTTCAGAGCAGTTGAAAGAAATTTTAATGCAATGAGAGGCTGGCATGACAAATTCATTCATCAGGCAAGGCTGTCATTAAGGCACTGTCACAGTTTCATTGGCAGTGTATTCTCTTTGTGGTACATAAGCCAATGGTGGGATGTAAAAATGAGGGATATTTTATATTCCAGTAAATGTGGTAAGTGACATTTCTCCAGCAGTGATGTGAGATAGTACAATAAAGGCATCTCCTTCCGTAAGGAGAGCTGGGAGAACAGGGATGATGACTTGGCAACCGCTGTAGGGAAAGCCAGGACTGGAAGGGAGTTTCTGAGCTGCCTGAGACTGACCAGGCCAGAGAAGAGAACCTTGGGGCCAAAGGGTACCACGATTCTCCTGCTCGTGGGCTCTCCTGCCTGCACGATGCTGTAGTTGAGGGCTCTGGGGTAACAGGATTCCTCAACTAATACTAATAATGATACTCAACTGCTTTATTTTCAGTGCTGGGGGTCAAACCCATGACTTCATGTAGGCTAGGCAAATGTGCTCCCACTGAACCATGCCCCCAGCTCCCAAATCATTTTTATACTTATTACTTTGTATTTCTCTCTTTAGTAACTCATATGTTTTATCCACTTACCACTGAGCCTTGTGAAAATCCCTAGAGAGACGCAGCATGCCCACTTATCTCAGTTTTGGGCGGAGGTGCCATTTCTCCTGTACAGATGAGGAAATGTGCCCCAGATTACCCTGTTGTGAAATAGCAGAAAATGTTTGCTGGAGCCCCAGACGTCTGCCTATGTTTTGCTAGTTCCAAGCAGGAAGTTAGTTGTTGTTTTCATTCTATGCTAGAAAAAGTTGAGGGCGAGAGACTGGGAGAACTGAGGCCACACTGCAGCCATTCATCCTGGCATCAGCCTCACTGCTGTCTCTGCCACTTTCAACTCCTTGACAAAAATCTCCATAGCTGCTAATGCTTGCAAGAGATTCATGGAATGCCTTTCCAATAAGTGGTTTGATGGCTGTGCTTGCTTTATTGAACAGCTCACATATCCTTAGCAGATACTAAGGGCAGTAAGTAGGGAGATGACCCATGTATGTGTCTTCACAGCATAAGGCAGAATCTGGGGGACAGTGTACAGCAACAAAGCCTGCCTCTGACCCACGGCAGCTTTCTGCCAGCACCTCACTGTGTGACCACAGCGGAAAGCTGAGCAGTGAGCGGTACTGAGCCAGGAGTCCCCATGTTCATTCCTCATATGGGGAGCTCAGGTCTGTCTTTGCCCCGGGGCTCCCCATAAGCCTGAAGGCTTCTCAGAGCTGCAGTGCAGGCTGCAAGTCCTGGGCTCAACCCTCCTTCCTCTGCTTTTACAGCTGTCAGGCCTTCATATGGGTCTCAGGCTTCTCTGCCTGTTTCTGACTCCTCCTACCTCTATCTCCTTGTGTCTTTCCTCTGATAAGCCTCATTCATCCACAATCGCATCTTGACATCTGCTTTTCAAAGGACCTGTCTTAAGCTGTCATGTCTGGGACCTAGGATATAGCTCAGTGGCACAAGTGCCTGCCTGGAAAGTATAAGATCCTGAGTTCAATTCCTGGTATCAAAAAAGAACATTGTTTCTACAGGGGAAATTTCATAAGTGAACGTAACTAACTGGGTGTGAAACCTAGTAGTTAAGGCTTTTTAAAAAATCTATGTTGTGGTTTGGGATTTTGCAAGGGGGACAATATAAGATAAGACACATTTTATAAGATTATTTGACAATCCTACTGATCTTATCAGACCCAAAAGCTACAACTCTTGTTGCATAGTCCTGCTTTACCTTGGTCTTAACCATCCAGCAGAAAAGTATAAAAACGAAGTATAAGAAGTAAAGCCATGGTGTTATGTTGAGCTGTGGGGGACTGGTCAACAATTTCTGACATTGCCAGTAAAGCGGAAGACCCAATACTATTATGGACTACTGAACTCTTTTAGAATATTTTGCTGAGTTTACACACCTATAATATTTAAATGATGGAACTTAACAACAAAAAAAGGTACAGATGAATGTCCATTTTGTATCTGTGTATTCAAAGTGGTTAGGATAGATATATAGTTACATTCTCTTAATGAATAGAGGGATTTGTTCTAATAGTGTTTGTAAATAGGATATCATGTCCGCATCTTGTACAGCAATTAACCACTGGGACGAATGTATGCAATGTGTTAATTATTGAAACTGTCCTACCAATTTGGTTTGAAACTGTCTCATTGCTATTTGTTTCTCAATAAAATTATGAAAAAAAGAATATTTGACAATCCAATAAACACATACAAAGAGTGAAAGAAATCTGTCCCCACACTAAAGACCAAAGAACCTAGATGATGACCTGGGGTTCTGATATCCTGAATGGGTTCAGCTGAAAACCTAGATCTCATAACAATGCCTCCCACAGGTCTAACTGGAGGCCTAGAGCCCACAATAGTGTCCTATGAAGGCCCATTTCATGGGTCTGTGCTGGAAAGGCTCAAAGCTCAGTTGTGGAAGCCAGAAAGCCTATGCCAGTGGAATTAAGGATCTGTGCCAGCAGGCTGAGGGAGCGGCACTGGAGCCAGGAGCAATGCTCAAGGTAAGCACCAGAGCTCCCCCAAAGGTACCATAGCCACCCTCAATGACAGTGAGGTCCCGAGCTCCTCCAGTAATGAGGAAAGCTAGTTCCTATGAGGAAAGCCAACATGACAAACTTTACAGGAGCTGAGCAGGGCACCATCTTCTCTTCTGGAGCCAGGAAGTGATGCTCAAAAAGAGGACCAGAGCGCCCCAAAATGAACCATAGCCATCCTTGATGACAACAAAGGTCCTGAGCTCTTCTTCTGACAATAACAGACAAATTCATCTGGAAAGTCAGCATGGCAAGGTCCTCCAGCAGAAGAGCCCAAGAGAACCAGCAGCTTCCAGCAGCCCCAACAGCTTCTCCAAACAGCTTTCCTAACAGCTTCCCCTTCTTCTCCTCTGGTTCTGCCTCTTATGCTGCTGGTGACAATCCTCTGGTGGGCCTCCCACACCAAGCACCATGCTAATTCAATTCAACTGGGGTAACAAGTTGACCACCAATTGGCAATCCACTCCAATCTGTACCCACAATTTACTTTTAAATTCATTGTTATCTTTTTAATGCAATTATTTCTAAATCTCTACATCTTTGAAATTCTTTGTAGAGTAATATAAAATCCTGTTGATAATAAAGGTTGATAGGGACCAATGGAAAAAATAAAAGGGATCCCCAAAATCCTATATTATTTTGGCATTTAAAACAAATATTTAACTTCAAGGTAATTGCAGGCTTATATCCTTTGATAAAAAATAAGCCAGAAAGATTTTTGCACAACTTCTGCCTGGTTTTCCCCAGAGATAACATTTTGTCCTCATTGTACAGCATCACACAGGGTCAACGTGGATGCGGTTGTGGTGCAGACAGCTCCCACGGCCACAGGCTCCACATGCTGCCCTTCACACCCATGCCTGCTTTGCGCATGCTCCCTTCCTCCCTGGCCACCTCTGCTGGTCACTGACCTGCTGCCTGGCTCTGCAAGCTTGTCATTTCAAGACTGTTTTATAAATGGAATCGTGGGTAGGTCACTCAAGAGATTGGCTTTTTTCATTGAGCATTATTCTCTGGAAATTCTCTCATGTTGTGTGCATTAGTATTTCCCTTTTGCTTGTCATAAGGAGTGTGCTGGGATGTGAACTTACTGACATTTGTTTAGCCATTCACACACTGCAGGGCATCCGGGGTGCTTCGTCACTATTGGGCAATAGCAGAAGTCACGAGCTGGGCCTCCTCCACTCTAGAGCAGATGGAGTGGCGACACCATTCTGCCCCTAGGGAAGAAGTCTAGGTTCCTCCTGAGGCCTCCACTGGCCCTGCAGGGGTGCAGCTCGTCCCCAGTTGTGATGGAGCTCAGGTCCCAACCTGGCCTCCTCTGATCCCACCCTGGTAGCAAGGCCAGGATAACTCTTGGCCGTCCTGTGGTGCAAAAGTCTCAATGTATCACCCAGATTCTGCTGTGTGGCTGGGGAGGCACCTACTGCATCTGTGGTGCTTGGAATAGATCACTTATTTTCTAAATATTTTCTGTCCTCATAAGCTATCCCTTTTCTGGTCTCTCAGCTTCAGAGAACAGAGTTTTATTGGATCTTATTTTGTATTTTACTCTTGGTTTTTCTTGTTTTCTGACCTCATCAGCTCCAAGTCTGACATAGAGGAGACAACAAGTAAATCAGAAACCCCACTATTGCTCCTTCATTTCTGGGGGTCTTAGCTGGCCTCCCTTCTACTTTTCACCTTTTAGAGCTTTGTTGTTTGTTTTTCACATAACCCCCAGGGTTTCAAGTTGTATCCAACAGGACATAGAGGAATGTTTTATTGGGATAAGACTTTGGTCATTGTCGTTAGCTGCATCACTGCCCCAGGGAAGAACAGAGTGGTTGGAGGAAACACTTATCAAACTGTCTTGCCCTGCATGCTTCTTCCCAAACTGTAGCTCTTGACCAACCACAGCAGGCTTTCTGTTTCATAACAGCGATAGTCCATGCACCAGTGCTGCTGCCATCCCATATCAGCTGGCCTGGAATTTTCCTGGATTTATACACATCTTGTTTGGGGATAAAAGGAAGATTACAGCAGGATCTCTGGAATCAGAAGAGACCACGACTAGCAAAGGCAATTCTGGGCAACAAAGGCAAGGCAGGAGGCATCATAATCCCTGACTTGAAATTATACTGTAAAGCTACTATGATATAAGCAGTGTGGCACTGGAAAAAAAAAAAAGACCTCAATATCAAAAGAACAGATTAGAATCAGCTCCAGACACACTTAATTAACTTGTCCTTGACAAAAGTGCCAAACACATTCATTGGAAGAAAGATAGCCTCTTTAATAAATGATGCTGGAAAAACTGGCTCTGCATATTCCAAAGATTAAATTTGGACCCATATTTTTCACTGTGCACTACACCGAATTTGAAATGGATCAAAGATGTAAATATTAAAACAGAAATATTAAATCTTCTGGAAGATAAAATAGGTAAAACTCTTGAAGATATTGGTATAGGCAAAGACTGTGAATAAAACCCCAATCACGTAAGAATTATCACAAAGAATCAACAACTGTGATCTCATCTTATTGAAAAGCTTTTGCACCACAAGAGAAACCACCAACAGAGTGAAGAGACAGCACAACGTGGGAAAAATGTTTGCCAGCTGCTTTCCTCAAACCAGAGATTACTGTGGAGACCTACACAGAACTCATAAAAATCAGACCTCCCAATTTAAAGACCAATCTAGAAATGGACATCTGAGAGACTATATACTTCCCAGATGAAGAGATATAAGCAGCAAATAAATATGTGAAGAAGTCTTCAGCAAAACTAGTCATCTGAGAGACGCAGATTAAACCACGCTGAGACGGCATCTCACTGCAGGAAGAATGGCTATCGCCAAGGAATCCACCAGTAACAAGCGCTCGAGGGGCTGCAGGAGAAGGGAGCCCATCTCCGTGCTTGCTCAGAGTGTAGACTGCGGCAACCCCTGGAAGTTGGTGTGGAAATTCCTCAAAAGATGAAGATTGGAGGTCACATTTGACCTAGCTGTTCTCCTTCCGGGTATCTTCCCAAAAGAATTAAAAATTCATACTACAATCATGTATGTGCAATTATGTTTATAGCAGCACAATTTGTAATAAGTATAATTTGGAAACAAGCCAAATGCCCATCAACCTAGGGATGGATAAAAAAGATATGAGCTTTTTATACAATGGAGTACTACTAAGCCACAAAGAAGGATAAACTGGAAACTTTTATAGGCAAATGGATGCAACTCAAGATCATACTCATAAGTGAAGTCAATCAGACCCTTATGTGGAAACATTGTGTTGTCTCACTAATGTGAGAAATTGAATGAGTAAATAAGAGCCAAGCTGTACAACAGATGTAGTGAATTGGCAAGAAACTGTTCAAAAAAAAGAGAAACTGTGATGAAAGAAGAAAAGGAAAAAGAAAGGGGGATCATTACCTTCCTCCTATTATCTTGT
>NW_004524629.1:1577911-1580100 GCF_000260255.1 Octodon degus
GTCATTGTTGGGTAGTACTGGGGAATGGAACTGACTGAACCAGATGAAGCACAGAGAGGCGGCAGGAGTCTAACTCTCCCTAGAAAATTTGCTTTGGTAGTAAGCAGCATCCCAGAGCAGACACTAAAATAGGATGGATGTGGGGACATGGCACCATGCACTGTGTCTTGTCAATTCTTGCTGTTATACTATGCTGCAGACATTGCTGCCTTACATGAGAAGATCAAAAACAGAATTAATTTCCCATATATCCAAATTTTTAAAAACTAACAAACATCAAATCTTGGAAACAACCAAAATGCCCATCACCTGAGGAATGGATGAAAAAGATGTGGTATTTTTATACAATGGAATGTTCCTCAGCTATAAAGAAAGACAATCTTGAGGCCTTTATAGGTAAGTGGATGCAACTAGAGGCTATACTCATAAGTGAAATAAATCAGACCCACACATGTAAATGTCATATTGTCTCCCTAGTGTAAGAACCTGAAAGAATCGATAAAACCTGAAAGGTATAATAGATATAGTAAAATGGAAAGAAACTGAACTTAAGGATTAAACAAGGAAGATGAGGGAAAGGAGAAAAGATAGGAAAAAACATGCGAGAGTATATACAGGTTGGCTGAGATAATTGTACTAATTTCCATCAGTTTTTTTTTTTTTGAAAATAGCAGTTAATGTTTAGAATTTTCACCTTGACTAACTGTATGCTCATATCTGTGATCTAAACAACTACATTGAGGACAGCAATGTGTAATACAAAAATCATGGTTGAATACCTCTCATCTTGGTCTTCTAAATATGTACCAATTCTAATGTCTTATCAATTGTTATTATACTTTCTCTAAAATAAACTTCAAGGGCTGGTGAGATAGGTCAGCAGACTAAGTGCTTGCCTCAGGCCAGGGTTCAATTGTTGAGCCGGTGATGGAGTCCAGGCGTGGTGGCCCATGCCTGTAATCCCAGCACTGGGGAGGCAGAAAACAGGAGGATCACTACAAGTCAGAGCTGCATAGTGAGACCCTGCACAAAATAAATAAATAAATAAACAAGATAAATAAAATACACTCCAAAAAAGAAAAATAAAGACGACAAGGAAATAGAAAAAATTAAGGTTTCTTCAAATCAAGCATTAATAGTCACTTTGTCCAATCTTGCATAACTGTTTCTGTTAATCTGAATAACAGATATGATGATAAAAATAGATAATATAACTACCACTGTTAATTAGATATTCTTGCTTTGAAAATCTGTAACATATGTATTGCTGTATGTTGTCTTATTGCCTTTGTTTCTGCTATTTGTTTTTACTCTTCAAAATAAAGTAAAATAAAATTTAAAAACCATAAAATAAAATAAACAACAAATGCAAATATTACAAAGACCTTAATTCTTTCACTAGACCTCCAGTCTCTGTGTGCTACTAAACCACAACAGCAAATACTGAGGAGCTTTGTCTTCCTGCTTAACAAAATCACAAGAGTTATATGCCAAGCAGTATAATTGGCCTTATTTTTATCTTTATGTTTCTTGATGACTTACAATCTGTAATTAAATACAGGAAGCTTTTTAATCGTTATTCAGTGTTTGCCTTAATCAAGCCTGAATTTGAGTTCCGAGCTGGAAGCCCTCCAAACAAGCTGTTACCCCTCAAGTCTTCTCTACAAAATGACTGAACAAGTTTTAAGTCACCAAATGATATCTGGTTCATGCCACCTCAGCTGTTCCAGTCAGTCACCTTAATACAACTTCAGATCTCAAGAGTGAGCAAGGTCTAAAGTCTACAGAAAATCAAACTTTGGCTTTAACCACGACAGATTTCCCCTGATGAATAAATTTAATAATTTATTTTACTGAGATTTTCAGATGCACATTTTGTCTATCTAAGTGGCTTTATTATTGGTTAGATTTTACAAACCCTGATACTCCAATGGACTTTCACCTTAAAATTCTAAAATAATAAAGTGACTCTTGAAGTTATTTAATTTTTTTTATTGTTGTCTTTTTTTTTTTTTTTTTTTTATTCTTTGCTGCAAGGTCTCGCTACACACTACAGGGGGGGCCTTGAGCTCAGTTTGTAGTCCAGGTTGGTCTTGAACTTGCAATGATCCTTTTGCCTCAGCCTCCTGAGTGCTGGGATTAAAAACATGTACCACATTGCCTGGTTTGAAGTGAGTTTCAATCCCAGT
>NW_004524629.1:1580814-1584960 GCF_000260255.1 Octodon degus
TATTTTAGGGAAGGGTCTACAGGGTGTTCAGGGTCTCACTACTAGGTCAGACTCATATTGATTCTCCTGTTTACACACTCCCAAGAGCTGGGATTACTGGCGCATACCACCCTCCCCAGTCTCAATAGCCGACTCAGCGTGCCCCCCGGGGCTGGGGTGGGCACGGCAGGCCTGGGGATCGAACCCCCCGGACCGTCCTTGCGCCTACTTGCAGGCGCTTTAATCCGCTGATCTATTTGCCCGGCCCCGCCCAGTTTCTTGGGTAAGTCGGGCTGGTGGAAACTGCAGAGGCAGCAAGAGGTGGCATTCATGCCATCCCGCCCCAGAGTTACTGAGTGAAGCTCCACACCTCCAGAACACACTAACTTCATAAGAAAAGGCAATGTGTGTTCTCACACTATGTTCGGAGAAGTGGGGCAGTATTGTTCTCATTTCTCAGATGAATAACCTGCAGTTCAGAGTCTAAGTCATTTCAGTAGCATAAAGGACAGAGCCCCAAAGAGAATGACCCTGATATTCGGCCTTAGGTGAAGGATTCCTCAGGGGTGACAGTGCTCTCTTAAGGAGCCCGAGCAGACTGTGGCATTGGTGGTGTGTGTAAATCACCAGATTTCCTTCTTTCCTCTCTCGTGCTGGCCCCTCCCTAGCGCTGTGAAGAAAGGCTTCCGGTAGTGCTGTGCATTCCTCGGCTTGTGCTGACACCTGCTGACACACAAGGACGGTGCTTGGTGAGGACCTTCCAGCGGCTCCAGAAGGTGCAGGCCCCAGGAGGCCTACAGGGAGCGCAGAAAGCGCAGGGAGCCCAGAACACCACCAGGCGATGGGCGCAGACTGGGGTCTCAGGCCCGATTCCCGGCTACACCACACAGGGCCTCTAGGCCTAGAGGGGCCTTGGGGCGTGGCCGCAAAAGCTCCTAGCGGCGCAAATAGAACTACCACAGCCTCCTTGCAGCATCGCCAGGCGCACATTCCGCGGCAGAGAGAGAAAGAGAGAGAGAGAGAGAGAGAGAGAGAGAGAGAGAGAGAGAGAGAGAGAGAGAGAAACGTCTGGGCGTCTGAAAGTAGGAAGTACCATATCATTCCAGTAGGTGGAGCCAAAAGACAAGACCCAAAGGTACGGCAGTTCCCGCCGTCCTTGGCAGAGGAAGACCAGGTACCAACTTTTTCCAACACTTAAATGTTAAATTGGTTGGGGTTTGCGTACAAGTGGTAGCGACCCATACTCCTGCGCTCTACCCATATGCCCCCCATATCAGCCGCCCCCTTACCCATAACTTGCTCTTCTACCGCAAACCACCGCATTACGCGCAGATGAGAGTCGGCGTCAGCACCGCCTTCCCTGGGGCTGCTCGCGCCCACTCCCTCTCTGACTTCAGACCTTCAGCTGGCAGATCAGGCTATGAAAGGCCAGGCTGCTCTTCCTCACAGATCCTACTTCTTCCCCCACCCGCGGACAAAACCAGCAAAAGCCTGCCACGTATCCAGCACCTACTGTAGCTCAGGCATTTCTGCAGGCCGTGGTGCTGCATCCCTAGTAATGATCTTAACTGCTATTATTTGTCGAACACGTGCATGACCCAAGTGCCACGCTAGTGCTTACATACGTGAGTGCATTGCGTTCTTTAATTCGTATTATTTTTTAAAGAGAGTATAAAGTAGTATTGAAAGAAAATATTACAAATGATACAGAATTTTGCTAAACAAAAAAAATATGAATTTGACACTATTTGTTGAATTGCTTAGTGTTGTCTTCAAATTAGTTTTTCAGATTACCAAATATATGAATATAAAATTTGGAAAAGAAAGAAAAAAGTTGTAAAAAAATAAGAAAGGAGAAAAAGGGAAAAAATGGAAAAAGAAAGAAAAAAGCATTAACTGCTCCTTTCCACAGACCAGCAGAAATCCACAGCACAATTATCTAAACCATCCTGCTTACTTGCATAGATATACCTCTTTTCCCCCCATGCTCTCCTCTCCTCCCCCACATCTCCGAAATTCCTTCCTTTTGAACAGGTTCATTCCCTTTTCCCTGTATCCATTGGACCCTTCTGGTTTTATTTACCCTTTCAGGTTCTCACACTAGGGAGACAGCACCACGCTTGAACAATCACATTTTGTTCTGCATGGCCCCCGTGGGTGGATGGCCTCACTCCCCCTTCGCCAAGCACAAGGTGCCCCGCCTGTAGAGGCCCGTCAGAATCGTTTAACAGTCTGTGGCCTGCACCTCGGCTGCGCCACGTCTGCCATCCGGGCCTCTACACACACAGCTGGCCGTCCACATCTGGAATCACAAAGGCAGGACCTCCATCTTGAAATAGATGGGAGAGATAAGATGAGAGGTCAGCAATGAAGAGAAACAAAGGGACAATTATAACTCCTTTCTCTAGTAGGGAAAAATGTACAAGGGACTTTGACCAAAAGATAGGCATTCCCACAAAAAAATAAATATTTTTGGTTATAGTCCTAATATTCTCTATAAGTTAAATAAGCTTTTTCAATTATACTGGAAACTAACACCCACTTATAAAACTGCTTTTATAGGAAATGCCTTTTAAACTTCGAGTAAATGTTTAAACTTTGAGTATATAAACAAATTTTTATATTGTTAAATTATAAACGACATTATAATTGCAAAGTTTGTGATTATTTTCAATCAGAACTTGGATGGAGACGGGGAGGAGACACAGATAGGTGGATGGGACTCAGCCATAAACAGAAGCAGTGTGGGCGTGGTGCTAGGAGGAGCTGGTCACATGTACACCTGCAACTTCATTGGCTTGGAGCAGTTCATGTATTGCTGCCCCTCCAGGCACCTCAGCAAGGGAACCATCAGTTACAAAAAGGACCACATGAGCAGGGCTAGAATACATAATCTCTACGCTACAAAGGAGGTGAAAGTGTAGACCGTTGCTATGATAGATCAGTGGCATTTACATTCTAGGTTTTACAATCTTCATAGCATTTAATTCGTTTCTCATTTCATTCACTGCATACTTTCAATCATTTATCTCCGGCACACTACTCACATGGCCATTATCAAAATCATAGAGATAAGTGTTGGTGAGGATAGAGCAAAATCGGACCCCTTATGCATTGCCAGTGAGAATATGAAATGTAGAGTCACCATGGAAAGCAATTCTGTAGTTAACTTTAAAAAGTTAAAATGGAACTAACGTGTGTCCTGGAAATTCACCTCCTGAGCACACATCAAGAAGAACTGAAAGAAGGGCTTTTCAGTTTTGTTTTGTTTTGTTTTTTGTTTTTTTGTTTTTTTGTTTTTTTCAGAATCAGGGATCAAACTCAGGCCCTTGTGTGAAGGGCCTTTCAGATTCTGTGTACCTGTGTGTATAACAGTGCTGTTCACTACAGTGAAGAGAAATAGATATGCCCAACCGTCTATGTACAGGTGAATGAATAAATGAAGTGTGGCCTTCAAAGGGAAGGACATTCTGAAATATGCTCCCCTGTGGATTCTTGCAGACATATATTAAATGAAATGAGGCAGACACCTGGACAAATATTTTAGGATTTCATTTGCATGAGGTACCTAGATTTGGCAAATTCATTAAGACAGTAAGTAGAATAGAGGTTGCCTGGAACCAGGAGGTAAAAAAGAAGAAGCTTTTGTTCAGTTGGCACAGAGCTGATACTGAGGATGATGAGAGTTTTGTACAAAGATAACAAAGATGTTTGTATAAGTTTCTGAGTGTACTCAATACCACTGAGTGGCACGCTCACAAATGGCTTATATGATACTTTTTATAATATGTACTTGCTTCCACAATTTTGAAAAAAAAATCCATCTATGTGCTTACCTTACTCACTAGATTACAATTTCCCCAAAGACTAGATCTTACTTATTTTGGTCTCCTCTGCTTCCACAATGGAACTTAACACACACAGACTATAATAAATGGCATCATGTTAAGAATATACAAAAGAAAAGATTTTAAATTTTCAAGCTTACACCAGAGAGACAGAAAGAGAGAGAGAGAGAGAGAGAGAGAGAGAGAGAGAGAGAGAGAGAGAGAAATATGAATCTGTTGAATGTTACTGTAGTACAGACCCTGTCTCCTCTGTCAGGCACTACAAGTGTATCAGTGCAGAAAACAAAGTCTTTGTCCTCACTGAGTGTACATTCTACAG
>NW_004524629.1:1591767-1606742 GCF_000260255.1 Octodon degus
CTCCTCCTCCTTTTCTAGGCGCCGCATTCGTAAGGCGTGTGTTAGTGTGTTAATGGCAGTCTCGTTTGTTGTTTTTGCCCCGCTCTTGGTCCTCAAAACTGTGCAGGGCCTCATGTGATGTGTTAGATCTCTCCAGTAGCACCTCAGTGCACACCGCTGTCTTAGCCAGATGTGTGATTTCTATTCCTTGGGTGACATCCTATATTATTGTTAGTTGTGCCAGAGTGTTTTAATGCATTAAATTGAAAGGCAATTTCTTGTTTAAAGCAGTTGTGCGACTAGGGGCACGAGTCAGGAGAAAAGGCTACTGCGGTCCTTAGTGAGGGCTGCGGGGCTTTAGGGCTTGGCCAAGGGCGATGTGTGGGCAACGTGCGGACAGCTCAGAGCCCGAAGCACGTCCCCATGCACAGCGCAGCCTCTGGCTTTGTCCACCTGTGTTTTCGGCGGTGAGAGGTTACACCGAAACTTGGCCTGAGCATCCTGAAACCAAACGTGGAGGACTCGCTTTGTGAGGCCGGGCTTAGCGGGAGCTCCAGTTCCGCGGCTTTGGGTCTCAAGATGGTGGTGCTGGAAGCCGGTGCGCAGCTCCGAGGGCTGCCAAGCTCCAGGTGCTCGCCGGGCTCTCACGCTCCCTGCACTGTGGATCTATCCAGGACCCACGCCTCTGCGGACCCCGCTGTTTGGCCCCCTGCTGCGCCAGCCCGTCGTCTTAACTGAACATTGCTGAGCACTCTCTCCACTCTTGGAGTGGCTGCCCGGGTAGCCCGGCAGGGCGCAGGGCTCAGGGCTCTGGCTGGTGCTGCGAAGAGTCCAGAGGAGGCTGCAAGGGCAAAACTAGGACCTATTTCTTAACAAGAAGAAGACTTCATTCTTGAGTTTATGTCCAAAACAATCAACTCGTGACACAGGCAGAAGACAGCGTATTCACTTACTGGGCCTTGTCAGAATGAGGTTTTTAAAAAAACTTACAGAGTTTTTGTTTTTATGTTTATTTTGCATTTAAAATTTTTTGAGATAGGCTTTCGATCTGTCCTTCAGGCTGACCTGGAACTCAGTATGTACACAAGCTGCCCCCACCTTTGGAGTGGGGGATTACAGGGGTGTGCCACTGCACCCCGCCTCATTAAATACTATCCATGTAACTCCTTAGAACATAGTTTACACCCACATACTATAAATATGCTCGTTTTAATTTTACACAAAGTGTATTAAGTTTTGTACATTATATAACATAACAAGTGCTCTCTATATAAAACTATGTAGCAAGTACTGTAGCTTTCGTTTTAGGTCGTGAGCCCAGCCAAACGCACTGTGCCACAAACCGACCTGGACTGCCAAACTCCGCTTGGCTGGTTTCTGAGAACCACACTTAAAACAACTCTGCATTTTATAAGTGTGCATTTCGGTAACAGGCTTCAGAGGTTGGCATCCAGGAGTGGTTTTGTATGACTTGAACCTGAAGAGCGGTTGGTACCACTTCCTTAGCTCTGTAAGAGGCAACACGCAAAACGAAAGTGATGTCATGTGGCTTGCTTATTTCTGTGGCATTTTAGTGTCCCAGGCAGCTTCCTCATAGCACTTCCTGCTTCTTTCTCCCTTAATCGCCACGCTATTAACAAGTCCAAAGAAAACTTTAGATTTCTTCAAAAAGTCCTCTGTTGGGGATTCCTGTTTCCATAGAGAAGTATAACTGAGTGTTATTAGGCATTAAATACAGTATCCAAGAAAAATATATGTTGGAGTGCTAACTCCCAGTACTTCCCGAATGTGACCTTTTTTGAAAAGAGAGTCTGTTATGTTTTAGATGTAAAATGTCCCCTAAACGGCTCCTGTCTGGACTGGGGGCCTGGTTGCAGGGTGCAGCTTGTTGCCACAGGCCTTGGTATGTGTCACCTGGCTCCTCTCTTTGCTCCCCACACCCTGGCAGGCACAGCACAAGCAGGTCTCTCCATGGGCTGTGGACTGCATGCCCTGAAATCACAAGCCACAGTGCAGCTATGCTACCTTAACCGCAGGCACTGGGTCTTTTGTTCAAGCGACAAAACAGTAGAGTCCTGGCAGGTGTGACTAAGACAAGGTGCAGCCATGATGGAGTAGTGTTATTGTCAGTACAGGCAAAAGAAACAAAGTTCATGTAGGACACCGAAATTTACAAGATCAGCTAACATTTGCCCACAGAGTGAAACAGGAGAATTTGAGAGATCTGTGCACCTGCTAGAGACTCAAAGAGCCCAGCTGAAGGCCTGGAGACCACAGCAGTGTCCCGAGCAGGTCCAGATCTGGAGGCCGAGGACTCTGTGCACAAGACTGAGAGGCTGCGCCAGAAAGCCCAAGGCTGGCGCTGGAAGCTGGAGAGTCCAGAAGCCAAGCAACCATGCCCAAGAGGGAGGCGAGAGAGGACCTCCTCCAAAGACAGCAGCAGCAACCTTCATGAAGCTCAGACCAAGAGAACAGCTGACACCCCTCGGAAGAAAACCAGCTGCATGAAGCACTTCCAAGGAAAGCCAGCTGCAATTCTTCCCTCCCACTCACCTTTTCTCTTGTTCTGCCGACAGCGCCCCTTGACTGGGTCTTCCACACCCAGGATTATGCTGACTCCACTCAGCTGGGTACTCTCACTCAAGTCGACAGCAATTAACCCCACAGTAAGAGTGTGAACCTACAATCCAGCATAACTGGTGTCCCAAGAAGAGGGAAATTTGGACACAGAACAAGGGCAGAAGGCCAGGCAACCATGGAAACAGAGATTGCAGAGAGCACCCACAAGGCATAGGAAGCCTAAGGTTTCCAAAATCTGGAAGGGAAAGGGAAAGACCTTCAACCAGAGCCTGCAGCAAAAGCAGCACCCTTCTGAGCTCTGTGTGTCAGACTTTCAGCCTCCAGGCCTGTAAAAGCAAAGGTATCTGTTGTCCTAAGGTACGCAGTTCGTGTTACCAAGTTGGACAGCAGCCCCAGGAACTCGACACAATGCCAACTGGAAGATCAACACAGTCCAAATGTCAGCTCTGCACCAGAGTCCTGCAAGTAGGAAAGGAAAGCAAAAGTCACAGCCACCATAACGACCTCATGTCTCTTTTTCTAGGGAGATATTAATGATGACTGTATTTTCACTTTCTCCACTGATCCGATTACCAATTCAGAAGGAAAAGTGAACTTTGAAAATCTTGAGGTAACCTGACTCTTCACTATTTCCTGGTCACATACACTTAGGCAGCTTACGTAACCTTTGTGAGTCTTAATTTCATCAACTTTTTAAAGGGCAGTGGGGGGAATAACTCCTAAACCACAGGTTTATTTACATGTAATGAGAGTTTGCACCAAACTCAAAAGGCAGAAGCAGAGGCACCACCTAGCCCCGCACGGCACTCCCAATCAGGCTATCTGCCATTTCTGGAACACTCGCAGCTATCACCAAATCTGTTTGTGTGAGAGAAAAATAAGAACAATTTTTAAGCTAGCAGCTTCAAATGTAGAACCCCAGACTCCATTAGCCTGGGGTAATGTAAACTCAGAGATGATGGGGCCCGGCTCTGTCTGACCATAGGCAGCTGCACCAAGGCCAACAGAAACACATCCTGCTTGTTAGTCTGTTCCAAGGTCTTCCTGCCCAGGATAGAATTCCTGCCCGGGACAGAACAGGCAAGGCAAGGATACAATTAACTGATTACACCTGCTCACTTGGCCCAACTCTCCTGCTACCCCTGCTATGTGATAAATGACCTCCTATAACTAAAACCCATCCAAAGTGAAACTGCCTAGTAATGTATGACTAAACACATGTAACCAATTATAGTATACCTTACTATCCACTTTTCCATGTGCAAAAAGGTATATAAGAACTGCTTAGCTCTAGCTCTCAGCTCCCAGCTGATGGTTGGGAATTGAATTTCTATCAGCCCGCTAGCATTAATAAAGTTGCCTTCCAAACTCCTTGGTGCAGAGCATTTTTCTGTCTGATTCAATACAGATTCTGCAGGATTTGCCATCATTACACTAGTTTCATTAGACAGGCTGGTAGTGAGGTGTCCAGGAGCGGATTATGGGTATAATTCTCCCTAGTGGGCATGGAGAAAGTGAGGGTCCCCTCCACAACTTACCTGCTGCTGGCCCAATGAGAGAGACAGACAGCAGAGCTGAAGCAAAGAGGGAACATAAACACTCATGTCTCTCCCCCATGCCTCATTTTTTAAAGGGTTAAAAGCTGAGACCATGGCTCAGCCTCCCCAAGGCACAGGGAGGGGAGAATAGAGCACCAGGGAAGCATAAAGACAGCATCGGAGAGACCTGGCCACAGGGGGCTCCATGGAAGGGAACCAGCCTTGATCTAAACGGAGAGAGAGTCGGAGCGTCCAGCTGAGAAGACCAACTGGGGAACTGAGACAGGCAGCATGGCAGACCAACCTACGGGGAGACCAAGTGGGAGAAGGCAGGAAGAGCTGACTGGGGGCTTTCTGTTATTGTGCTGTGTAGGTGCCTCCCAAGTCCCCACAAGAGGGCCTCAGAGATAAAGAATCAGGACTTGGCTGTCTGCTAAATGACCAAGCGTTCAATCTTCAACTCTCCCAGTTGGCTATAACCTTTCAACTTTTCAACCTTCCCACTCTTTTCTCCCGCTTCCCTTGGATCCCCCAAAAGGCAGTAGTGGAGATGCAAGGTGAGGGAATGGAGAGGAAGCTGCGCTTGCCTGGCCCTCTGAGGCCTCCAGGCAGAGACGTGAGAAATCTAAGGAGAGGATTCTCTGTCTGGTAAGCTGGTCACGGGAGTTTGATAAGGGATCACGTCACACTTTTTCATTCTGAAAATGGCAAGAAGAGCTATGGAGTCAATCAGAAATTTATCCAAGGCTGGAGGCAAGCAATCCCAGAGAAAAATACATGAGGCTGGGTTGAGAAAGAATCATGAAATAGGAGGTGGGCAGGAAGAGGGGAGCAGGTGCATCAGAAGGAATCCACTCCATCCTACTCAGGGCAGGTTTTTTTTACTGTCTCTCCCAGTGCCTGGTGGTGGGTGATGGAACTGGTCCCGCCTAGATAGCCAGGTTCTGCTGCTCTCCAGCCTTGAAGCCGTGGCCAAGCATGTGGGGCACAGAAGAGTCACATGTCACAGCCTGGTGCAAGAGCAGCAGGGGTGGCTGTTGGTTTAGCATGTTTCCCAGTGCCTGGTGCCCTGTGGGAACCCAGGCAATGGCAGCAATGATGGTTTCTTTAGGAAACATGTATCAGCTCAACTTCACCATGGGCAGGCATTGCTCAAATCCATGCCGGTCTTTAACTGCCTATAATCTGAAATCTCACTCTAAGTAATGAGGTTCCCAAAAGTAGCTTCTCAGGATAGGAACAAGAATGCTGAACAAATTCAAGTCCAGCTCTGTTCCAGAAGGATCTTTCATTACCTTCACAACCCCGCAAATGGTCCCACCATGGGTGCCAGTCTCACAGCTCACCTGACGGATCTTAGCTCAGAAGGAAGCAGCTCTCTGCTTGTTTCATGGTCTAACGGGAGTCAAAAAAGTTCAGCCATGGAAAAGAATGTAAACGCATTGGAGCCGCCTTAGGTGTGTTGATTTGCTTCCTTATCACATGTGCAGGTAACTTGATACACCAAAATAATGTTGAAAAACATTGACACAACATGCTAAGCTGTAGTTTACAATGATATAACGATGGAGATGCCCAAGCCTTCATAGTCTACCCTTTTTGTGTGTGTGGTATCAGGGATCGAACTCAGGACCTTGCACTTGCCTTGCAGGCACTTATGCCACTGAGCTATCTACCTGGCCAGAAAAATTCAGGCACACGCAAATGATTTGACCAAATTCTTGATCACCGTACTGTAAGATCATCACTGAGTGCGCATGCCAGAATCCACTCTGATGAGCACCCATTTCTGGGTTGCAGCTCTCTCTGAGACCTCTTTCCATTCAGTATTGAGTTCTTTTTCTTTAAAATGGTAATTTAGCTCTGTTGAGAGTCTGAATGTGTGTACTACACCAATAATGTTCACAGTGGTGTGGAATGAGGTTGGAAACTAAGAGTGCTATGATTGTCTTGTTAAAACAGTGGTGCTATAGAATTAAAATGGGGCCCCAGAGGGGTTGAAAAGTCAGAAGCTTCTGATTTAACCTTTCCACAAGTATTCATCAAAGTCTGTTAGGGGCTCACAGATATGCAGAGCAATAAAAAGCAGTTTTAATATTTTTGTTTTTACAGAAGTCACTTACTGTCCCTGGCTAAGGAGATTCCCAAGATATTTTCATGCATGTCTGTGTCACAGTCAAGCTGTGGGGATGGAGCTGTTGCTAATCTGAGTTTCCAAGCACTTCATGAAGACATTTGGAGAGAGGAAGGGTGCCTGTCCTCCATTCCGCTGCCTCCTCTGCAGGGGCCAAGTAACTTGCCACACTGAATGCAAAGTCAGTTCTCTGAAAATGGACAGGGAAAATGTCACAGCATCTACTGCTTCCCTCTGAATGGACTGAGGATATTGGAACAGAAATTAGGAGTGGATGAACTGTGATGTATAATTATAAAGATATAAACAGAGTGAGAGAGGAGGGGAATGACAGCCCTATATTCTTTGGATATATTGTACAGCAGATGGTCCCTTCGATTTTCACGTGGTTTGACCTGATTATATTCATTTTCACGTTCAATACTGGAATAGCATATCATAGCAGGAAGATAAAAAGAAAATGTGTGAAATTTTTCTTGTTGTTTATGAGAAATGGTACTAAAATCAGCCTGCAAATGTTTGAAGAAGAATACCCAAATGGGGAGAAACCCTAAAAATATTGGCAGGCCTGAGAAGCAACAGAGCTACTGAACAAAAGGTGTCATTCCTCACTGAGACCCACATTGGACCTCAGAGTCTTCTTTGGAATGTGTCCCGCTAGACGAGCCAAAGTCAAATTCGTCCACTCCCAACCCAGCCCATACTTGACCTCCGCCAGCATCCTCTTTTTCCCCGGCTCCAGCCACTGACTCATCTTAGGCTGAGTACCACTGCTTCCACCACCACCACACTCACATTGCTCTTCTTTGCTAAGACCAGTGTGTCGGATATGGTCCCCATCTCGCACCTGTCACCTGAAACATAACGAGTGTTTCCTTTTCTCCGTTCCTTTCCATCTTCCACACCATGATGGCTCCAAACCAAATGAGAACATGCTGCTGCCCCACTTTGAAAGCACTCATAATTCTCAAGATGAAGACCGTGCTCCCCACATGTAATTCAGGTTCTTTCAAAACCCTGCTCAAGAGTCTCACTGTGGTGACACACACACACACACACACACACACACACACACACACATATTCACATATGTGTTTATAAAGATGTGCATTTGATGATCCCTTCTTTGTAGTTTTGCTCCTACTGTCCCTTCGGCCTGGATCCTCTTTCTCCTTACCTTCTAGGGAAGTATCATCTTGTAAGAGCCTCAAAACACTCCTTGCTTTTCACTTTAGGAAACAGGTTCACCGCTCTGAATCACTGTAAGTGTGTTCCCCTCGAGAACCCAGACCAACAGCCAGCAACAACAATGTGTGTGTCAAGCAGGAGAGGCGATTGCTCCTCTAGAAAATCAAACAAATAAGAGAACCTATTTTTAAAAGAACAAAAATGGATAAGAGCAGAATGTATAAGGAAATGGTCACTGAAATGAAAAGAAAAACAGCATGTCACGAAGATAAGATGATGTTCAGCTGGTTTTTATTTTCAAATAGCTTGTTTTGATATTGTAGTCTTTTTTTCTTTTCTTTTTTTTTTTTCCAGAACACTGGGACATTGTAACGCAGCCTTTTAAAAGGTGAGAGAACCACTTACCTCCAGTTCACTAGGAACAATACGTCAGATGTTTAGCCAAGAACCCACTTCCTTAACACTGTCAACAGTGTGACCTCTGACTAAGGATGTAGGCAGTAAGAATAAAAACAGTGCTCGCTATATGTCTTTGCTATTTATTTGTAGGGATTTAAAAATTTGGCTGGGTGATGGGTTGGTGCTTTAAAACTCTCAGAAGACACATTTCCCTCATGAAATACTCAGATAATGAAGAACATTTGTTGATTCTGGGATGAATTCTAATGAATGATACTAAAATATACCATAAGGACATTAAATGATTTATTTCTGTAACAAAGTGGTGTGGTAAAAGGAATTGCTCATAAACCAGTAGGTTTCTCTTTTTCTACCTTACTCCAGGAAAGAAATTGTTAATTTTATAATTTCATATCCTCCAATATCACATGGGGAGTTATGCTCACCTACTTGGATTGCTAATCAAAGGTAATACTCTTGTCAAGTTAATAAACCTTTGTCAGAAAGGTGATGAAGTACAAATCCTGAGCCCTCCAGGTGTATACTGCAGGCCGCATATTTACCTTATAGACTCCTCGCTGGAACTTCTCAAAGAAAACATGGTAAAGAGTTAGCTGCAGGATTTTTGGGGGAAAGCATTCCAAAATGTGTTCTCAGGACATGGTCAGCACAGGGCAAATGTCCAATCTCATCAAGTCCTCCTGACACTGCACTGCTTCAGATTTCCAGCAATTGCTCAGACTTCAACTAATACTGGAGGCCAGGGAGATGACTCAGTGGAAGAAGTGCTTCCCTGGCAAGCACAAGGGCCTGAGTTCAATCCCCGGCTCTGCCAAAACAAAACAAAACAAAACAAAAAAAAAAAAAAAAAAAAAAAAAAAAAAAAAAAAAAAAAACCCTACTACTGAGACATTTCTGAGCTCTGACCTCATATCTGTGTGGACTGTCAGGGAAGTATGGACTTCCACAGGGAAGGACTAGTCTTTTATGACTCAGAAATCTTGCTAATCTTTTGTGGCCCGGTACAAATGTCACTTAATTGATCCTCCCACATTGGCCTTGTCTCCCAGGAAACAGCACTCTGTATGTACCTTTACTGTAGTATTTATCACTCGGGATCATGACTGTATATATACTTGTGTCTCTCCTCAGACAGAGCACCAAGAGTTTCCTTGTTACCACACAAAGTCCAGCAAACACTCCGTGACTGCTTGGTGAAAGAACCAATAAATGAGTGATCACTCAGCACTGACTCTAAGGACAAGTCACCCTCACTTAACCTTTCTAGTCTTCGTTTCCCTCTGTTATAAGGAAATGGCAGTAGATGGTGTCTGGAATACTGAATATAGCTCTAGGAGTCTAAGGCAGTTGATTTCTGCATATTTTGGTACACACCAAGTGACCCCAAGCATTGATACGTGATTCATTATTTCTCCATAGTTTTCTGGGTGGCTCCTCTGTGGGTCTTGCCTGGACTCATTGAAGTGACTGCACTAGGCTGGCTAGGATGGAAGGTCATGTGATGTTGGGGCCTTAAGCCTCGCTAGCTTCGGCTTGATGCCTCAGTTCTCCTCCAGGAAAACCCTTCCCATCCTCCATGCAGAAGACGAGCTGCATTTACTTGGACAAGCTCTAGCACACAAGCACCTATCAGAGCCCCCGTGATGTCATCAGTGCTGGTGTCATAGTGCCCAAGGTACTAACAAAGTAATAAAGAATTTGTGGCCATTCTTAATCTACTACAACTCCGTAGAAATTCTATGAAGTTAATTTTGTCATTGCAACTACAGTAAATATGGATTTTTTAAAAATTTTGCCCCTTTCTACCAATATGCCCACCCTTAAACTTACACTCTCATTTAATTGCATGGGTTAGTCCTCCCAGATCAATATTAAAAAGTAATGCTGAACTTATTTGGAAATCTTTGATATTCGACCACTTCAAATGTTTTGTTTGGTACCAGAAATACATCTCAGGACCTTGTGCTTGCCAAGCAGGACCTGCGGTGCTGAGCTGTATCCCTGGCCCTCAAGTGTTGACTATTGACTGAAACAGATACTCTTTATGCTTCAGGAAATAAATCTTCTAAGTCATGAGCAACATAATAAAGCTTCGGCCAAGGACAGACCACATATATGACGCAGGACAGTGTTATGGTTTGTGTCTAAATGTCCCCCCCCCCACGGCCTCATGTGGTCCTAGCTTGTTTATTTGTTTGCTTGCTTGCTTGTCTTGTTTTGTGGAGGTGGCTGAATGTGGAATGTACACATGCTGGGATTAAAGGTGCTGGGATTAAAGGTGTTGGGATTAAAGGTGGATGACTGCTGGATCAATCCACTGATTGAATTTGTACCACCATAATCCCAGCAGTCAGGGGGTAGAAAGAAGCTGTGTCCTCGCTTACTTGCCCTTGCTGTCTTGCACCACCATGGAATGTTTCCCCTCTGCTATGTGCCACCCTGCCTGGGAGCCAGCTGATTATAGACTGAAACCTCCACGAACTGTAAGCTAAATAAACATTTCTCCTTTAACTTTGGGTGTCACATATTTGGTTTCAGCAATGAGAAAAGTAAATAAGACAGTAAGACCACATGGCCTGGTGATGTTGTAGCTGACTCAGTTCGTGTAAGAGTGCTTTTTGAAGTTGGCACAACAAAACTGCCTAATAATGCTTTCCTTAGACCTTCTGTACCTTAGGTGGTGCAGAATTGTATTTTATTTCACTAAAAAGTTGGGTTCATGTTTTTTTCTTTGTTTCTTTCAATTAGTAATTCATGCTGCTGAGTGATAAGAAAAAGGGAATCTGCCAGCATGATTATTTGATTTCTTTTGATTAATCAATATGATGGCTTACGCTGATGTTTTACTATTGAGAATTTGTATTTACATGTATTGTATTTGGATATGTTGAAGTTTTATTGGGAACTAACCTATCTATTTAATACAGAGCTATTTACTATTGAGAATTTATTTATTTATTTATTTATTTATTTATTTATTTATTTATTTCAGTATTAGGGATTAAATCTAGGAGTGCTCTACCACTGAGTTATCCCCAACACTTTTTCCTTTCTATTCTATTTTGAAGACAAGATCTCACTAAATTGCCCAAGCCAGCCTCAAATGTGCAATCCTCCACCCTCAGCCTCCCAAGAGGTTTTTTCTGTTTCTTACACACAATCTTCCCACATGACCTCTCTCTATTTTCTGCCATGCATATGTGCCCAGCAGAGGGAGGGTCACTGTTCTGTATTCAGACGGCCAACAGACCCCAGCCGCCCAGCACCCTTCTCCCTCCTTCCCTGCGCATTCGCATCGGTGCTTCTGGACATGCTGGCCACCAGCCACGGGAGCAGCTGAGCACTCAGAAGGCTCACAGCCCCAGCCTCCAGCAGCGGACACCAATGGCATGAATGTATCATGGTTTTCTTTATAGAAAAGAGAAGAAGCAAAGAGGCTAAGGGAGGAATGACTCAAAGAAAAACTAAAATCCTGTACTTGTTGCTAAGTTCTTCGTCTTCCTAAAGGTGAAACCCTGGGATGACAAAACAGACATGGCGAAGTCAGAGGTGGGTGTCAGAACCGTCAAGGAGATGGCTTGGTCCAGGGATGCTCTAAGCTACTTCCAGTAGGATGTGGAATTTAAAAACTTCAAATACAGCATGCAGGTGAACATGATAAATTTGGAGCAGTTCACTGATTTAGAAAATAGCAGTCTATTGACATAGCTTCTTTTAACAAGCTCTAAAACCCATCTTGAATCATCACACTTAAATGAAAGTTTGAAAGATTAAAAAAAAGAAACTTGAAGTTAAGATATACCATAAGAGTAAATTGCATGTTAGATTTTCAAGGCTTAGTACCAAGAGATGCAAAATTTTCCATAAATTTTGCAGTAAATAGATGTTGAAATTATACTATTTGGGAGTTAAATAAAATATAGTATTCAAATTAATTATGCTTTATTTTTTAATGTGACTCCCAGGAAATTTTCTATCATACTTATACACTGTTTTAGTCAATTTTGTGTTGCTATAACAAAATACTTGACACTGCATACATGGTTGGAAAAAATATTTATGAAAAAGACAGTGGGTGTGGTGGTACACATCTGTAGACCTAACACTTGGGAGGCTGAAACAGTAGATTACTGCAAGTCCAAGGCCAGCCTGGGTTACAAAATGAGTTTAAGGCCAATCTGAAATGTGTAGTGAGTTCAAGGCCAGCCTGAAATGCACATTGAAATCCTGCCTCAAACACACACACACACACACACACACACACACACACACACACACACAGCTCAGCGTTGTCCGTGCAGGACCATAGTTTTGGCATCTGCTTACCTCTGGTGAGGGTCTTCCGGCTCCATCATAATATGGGAGATGGCGTCATGGTGGGAGATGAGCAGGAGGGGGAAGGAGCTCATGTCATGGACAGACAGGAGAAGCAAAAGACCATGGTGAAGTCAGATCAGTCTTTGTAGTACAGCTCACCCTCATGAGAGCAGTTCACCCTGGGAGACCAGCACTCATCCCTTTGGGGGCAACAGCCCCAGTGACCTAGGCACCTCACACTAGGTCCTTACCTCTTCAAGATTTCACCATCTCAACACTCTACCATAGGGTACTAAACTTTTAACAAGTGCATTTTCAAGTGGCACATGCAAGCCAGGTCCAAGTCATCATTCCTATCTGATTATACATGTCTATATTAAACAACATTGATCTAAATGAATGCCACTCTTTGGTTATAGGTATTCCTAGGATATTTTGATACTCCTACTCCAACCCACTTTGGATCAGCTTTCACCCCCTAGAGACCGAATTTGGCCATGAGACTTCGCAAATGTGAGCCAAGGCCCGAGCAGAGGACTGAAGATGGCCTGTGTGCTAGAGGTGCCCTCTGTCATTGCTGGGCCCTGAAATACCAGACAAGCCAGCGAGGCCAACTTCCAAAGGGAGGAGAAGCCACAGGGACAGAGAAGCCAGGCAGTCTTCTGGGTCCCACCTGACCTCCACCATGACAGTAAACCCAGGCAAGACTCACAAGTGTCAAATGGCAAATCAAAAGCAATAATGCATCATTGCCATTTCTTTTTTTTTTTTTGCTTCATTTTTTGGTGGTACTAGGGATTGAACTCAGAACCTTGCATTTGCCAGGCTAGCACTTATTCCACTGGGCTATTTCTCCAGCCCCTCATTGCCATTTCAAGTTGTGACATTTTGCTATAATTTTTGTATAACAACTGATTCAAAATGCTTTGTATCTTGCATATAGAATTTTTTTTTTTTTTTTTTTTTTTTTTTTTTTTTTTTGAACTTGGGATTGAACTCAGACCTTTGTGCTTGCCAGGGAAGCGCTTATTCTATGGAGCCATCTCCCGGCCCCAGAAATTATTGTATATATACAGTAAGGATTGGTCAAACTGAGTGAATCCAATAAAGCCATTGCAAATCTCTAATATCTCTTTTGATTGAACTTTAAACTGACCAAAGCTGCCACCTGAATGTCACTTCTTACCCGTGTCCTCTCCCTTACCTCCACCTGCTTATCAAAAAGTTCAAAATTGACACACTGTAGATTTTTCTCAAGAAACTTCCTCTTCTCATAACCAGTTTCAGATAAGGACTCTTGCCTGGGAGGCAGAGTTCATTGCCTGACCAATAAGTAACTTTCACAGTAATGTGACTACCAAGTGGTGTAGTGAGAGCTTTTGCATCCTAGGTCCTTATTTTGCTCTAGAGATTTCCGGCTGACTAATCCTCTTAGCCTGTTAACTTCCTCCCAAAGGGAGGAGCAACAGATATTTTTAAAAAAAGAATACATAGTTCCAACTAGTTACATCTTTTATTTAAGGCAGTCAGCAGCCAAACAATGTTGTGGACAAAATTGTTCATAATAAAAAGAGATTTAAAACATATTTAAATAAAAAAAGACAGATTACATGTGATGGGGGCCTGATAACAACATAGGGTATTGTCTTAGTTATTTTTCTCATTGCTGAGATAAAATTACATGACACCCAAAGTTAAGGAGAAGAGGTTTATTTAGCCCCCCATTTGTAGAGGGTTCAATTTGTATTTGGCCACTCACAGTTGGCCAGCTCCAAGGCAGGACAGCACAGCAGAGGGGACTTGTAAGGAGAAACAGCTCCTGGTAGGCAAAAAGCAGCAAGGCCCCAAACAGCAAGGGACAAGCAAAACCAGAAGCCTTCTTTCTGTCCCTTATGCTCTGTCCAAGCTACCCACTCTGAGGGAGAGCAGCACCCACAGCAGGGCTGGCCTTGCCATTACCCACTCCCAGAACCATGCCAAACCAACCAGTGAGCTGATGTAGGATTCACAGGCTCCTGATCCCAGCATCACACACTTTAGATCCAGCCACCTCTAAGAAGCTCCACCTGTGTCCACATGAGGTCTAAAGGATATCAATCCAGGCCATATCAGGCATCAACAGACTGTCCTAGGCTTCCTAAAGAGTGAGTCTAATGAGTCTTGACAGCACACATCAAACTTTATATCCTCCAACAGTGTTACTTTATTATCCCAGTTTGGAATTTTGCTTTCAGACTGCCCAAATCACAAATATTAGAGTAAATTTAGTGTTTTTTATTTTCATGTTTAGATCTTTAATCCATTTTGACTTTAGTTTAGTGCATGGTAATAGACCTGGGCCTAGTTTTAGTTTTTAACATATGGAGAGCCAGTTTTTCCAGCACCATTTATTAAAGAAGCTATCTTTCTTCCAGTGAACATGTTTGGCCCCTTGGTCAAATATAACATGGCTGAGTATGTCTGTAATTGTATCTGCATCTTCTAACCTTTTTCACTGATCCTTGGCTGTTTTTTTTTTTTTTCCATTACCATACTGATTTTATCACAGTAGCTTTGCAGTATAATTTCAAGGCTGGTATTGTAATGCCTCCTGCCTTGCCTTTGTTGGCTCGGATTGCCTTTGTTATTCTAGGTCTTTTCTGATTTCAAATGAATTTTAAGAATGATTTCTCTAGATCTGTGAGGTATGTTGATAGTATTTGATAGGCATTGAATTAAATCTGTATAACAATTCTGGGAGCATGGCCATTTTCAGTGTTGGCTCTTCCTATCCAGAAGCAGAAGCAGGGAATATCTTTCCATTTTATGAAATCCTCTTT
>NW_004524629.1:1608752-1611024 GCF_000260255.1 Octodon degus
TTTATACTTGAAGAAAAGATTCTCGGAATTCAGCTGGCCCAAAGGCAAACCCAAGTGGCAGAGCCCCGTCTGCTCGGAGGCCTGTCCAAGCCAGAGATGGTACACCTGCACCTCCGCACTCACACCAGGAAAACGGGGGGTCAGCATGCAGATTCTCTAAGCTCCTTTCAGCCTCACTGTCTGTTTATTTGGACAGTCCTATCCCCACTGCTGGGCCTTCTGAGTCCTGGGATGCCAAGTACACCTGGCTGGCTGTTAGCTTTAGGTGTTGCTATTGATCCAAGTGAAGCGAAAAGCTGACAGAACATCTCACTGGTGGCATCAAGCTTCACAAACAACAGACGAGTTTTGCAAGTTTAGCAGGCTCTGTCTTGAACTGTGTCTACAAAGCAGAGGCAGAGGTTGCCGAACTGATGAGAAAATGCCCGTGCTCAAAAACTTCTGCTTGGAAAGTTTTCCATGTTTAACACTCATTTGATAAGGAGATTTGAGGTTGATTAGATTTTAAACCACATTCTTGCCAGCCATAAAATGAGCAGTATGCACTCCACTATGTGTCAATGGACACGCTCTTCAAGTCAGTATGTAAATGTAAATGATGTGTGTGACTCCTTGGTTCCTCCTATTTTAGTAGTTCCAATACCATTTACCCCATTTCAGTCTGGGTAACCATAACTAAGAACAGCAGCCAGGCAGCAAAGAGCTTTCTAGAACAGTTCTGCACTATTTTCAGCTCTTAACATGAGCAGCAGTAGATAAACATGTCCTGCCACTCAAGGGCAGGATGGGCTACTGCTCTCCAGAGAGAAGAGATGCTGTGTCCTAAAAAAAGGATGTATACTTTTGTTTTCTTATACTTATTTTTTATTCCTAAATCTGGAGGATCTCCCAACCAAAATTGCGTGGTATTTTTTTTTTTTTTAATATTCACTTCATCCAAAATTAAAAAGCCCAGGTCTCTATTTCTCTAGAGCCCAAAATTTCCCCTTAACCCAGTTTTCAATTACAGTTTTTTTAAAACTTCCTCCTTCATCTTATCGACTGCCCGCAAACAATTTTTGTCTGTGTCACCAGGTTTCATGCATTGCTCATGAATATACAGAATTCATGTAGCATGACACTGTAAACGTAATATTAAGCATTCATAGAATGTCTTCTCTGCTTTTAGTAACCACTAGAAAAGGCATTCAGAGTTCCAGGAAGAAAATCAGAAAATAGTTCTTAATATTTCTAACTATAATACTCAATGGGTCAAGCAAGTGAATTATTAGAACTTTATGTACATTTAACAGCTGTGGTGCATTCTCTTTCATGATTGCTTTTTAAAAATTTTTTTGATTCATTTCCTTACTTTATTTCTCCTAATAAACTTCAAAATCACCTATCCAGCCCTAATCTGACTTTCTATGGAAATTGAGTTGAATCTAAAATTTAGAAAGCATTATTATATCTATAGTCTTTACTATAACTTAGTTCTTACTATAAGTACAGTTCTTATGGTTCTTAACTCAAGTTCTTAAGAATTTAATCCAATGGTTAGCTGTGTAGTTTTTGAAAAGATAAATTATGGCAAAAACAAAATGCTGGTAGATTTTAAAATATCCCATTCAACCTAGTAATTATCTCAAAGATCTAAATGACCCAGCCTAGGCCTGGGAAACATTTTTGCTCCTGAGTAGACAGAAATGGACAAGGTTGAAGATAAGCAGGCAGCATGGGACAGCGATAGCTGTGAGCCTTGACAGCACTTCTCCCCAAGCTGTATCTGTACCCTTGTGCATAAGGCAACTGTGATGCTTAGCCAAGAATGGGGGTGCCATGGCTGGTATCTAGATGCCACCCCCAAGGCCTCGTGCACTTTCAGATGTGGCTTCTTTGGACGAAGGTGAATCTAGAGTGTGTGGCTGATTCCTGGTAGTGCTGGGATTAAGGATGTTGTCCCTTATTGTAACGTCACGTAACTCAGTAGTGTCCCAAATTTTCTGATCAAGGAGATTATGGGGCCAAAGAGGAAAGTGATCGATGAAGTAGAGTGTGCCTAAGGAGAGTCACATGGAGAGAAAACATTCTCTCAGTCTTTCACAGAGAGCACATTGGCCAAGCAATGGCTGTGTCTCATCCACATGGCTGACACTGACAAAGATCTACAATCTGAGGTGTAGGATCTCAGGATAAATCCTGAAGGGATTTCACTGACCTTATCAGACCCAAAAGCTACAACTCTTGTTGCATAGGTCTTGCTTTATCTTGGTCTTAACCATCCAGCAGAAAA
>NW_004524629.1:1612134-1617307 GCF_000260255.1 Octodon degus
TATGAATCATTTTAACACCACAATATTACAAAAAAGTAGAAGCAACACAATTATCCTTTAATAAATGGATGGAGAAACAAAATGTAGCATATGATCGAGTACTATGGACTGAAAAGGAAGAACATTCTAAAACATGCCCAAAAATAAACGAACCTTACGATATCATTTTAAATTAAATAAGCCAATCACAAAAGGAAAAATACATAGAAAAGATAGGAAAAAAAGGGAGAAAGAAGAAATATATAATCCCAGTAATATAAGATACTGGAAACAGTTGGATTGGCAGAAACAGAAAATAGAATGATAGCTATCAGCAGTTAGAGGACGGAGGGGATAGAGTTAATGGGCATGTAGATTGTCAAGGCTGCCAGCGTTCTGGAGGTTGGCCTGCACAGCAGCCTACGTGAGCCTAGTACTACTGAGCTGCACACTTAACATGGGAAATCTTGTCATATGCATCTTGTTACAATGCTTAAATGATCTGGGCTACACCTGGTGTTATTATGGAAGATTTTATAAAGCAACTTGTTTATTTAACAAATATACCTACCACGAGCTATGCACTGTGCCAGGAGCTGAAAGATCACCACAAGCAAGAGTGTTGTGGGAGACTCACAACACACAAGGCGGAACAGAACATAAACAAGTCAATACCTAAATAAGATGAAAATATTTTGCAATGATAGATTTTAAAAGGAAAATAGAATGACGTCACACTGAGCCAACTGGCAACTACTTTAAAAAAATTTTTTTTAAATAATTGAATCATTTATTTATTTATTTGGTACAGGGCCTTACTACACAGCTTGGACTCATAGTGATCCTTCTGTCTCAGCCTCCCCAGTGCTAGGATTATAGGTATGAGCCACCACACCCAGTTTCAGTGGCCAGCATAGTGTACCTGGGGTTCTGGGGCCCGTACGGCATAGGATACCAGGAATCGAACCCAGGTCCTTGAGCTTCACCAGGCAGGTGCTTAGACCACTGAGTTATCTCCCCAGCCTTGTGAGCTACTTTTGATTGGGTGTCCAAGTATTTATTTTCTACAGTATGAAGCACACCGTTGAAAAGCAGCAAACCAGACATATGCCAAGACAGAAACTAATGTTAGGTTGAAGGACCATCATGAATCCATCTACTTAGAGTTTAATTTGTTTCATAGTTTGTTTACTCTTATCACAGACAGAACTGGATTTACCATAACAAGGCTAGTGATAGTGTTGGGCCCTTATCCTCTAGAGGCAGTAAAATACGAGGAAAGACTGAGCACATATCTCAAAAGCCAGCTGACCTGGTGGTCCCGTTAGCCTTGCTTCAGGTGGTGTTCGATATTTCAGGAGGAAGCCATTACAGAATTTACAACTTCGTGCTTGGCAGCAGCAGAGACACAGCCTGTGCAGACTCACAGGGGAGCCCATTCATCCCTTGAGAATTAGACCCTAGGGGCCCTCAGTCCACTCAGGCAGTCAACAGATTCTGGCATTTCCACAGGGCCCCTCTTTAGAAAAGACGGCTATTACAGGGTCCGCAGATCAGCTTACACGCTTACTACTCTCAGCAATAATTTACTCCTACCACGCTAGGATTCATGCTTTGTCTTTCCCTCAGCCTGACAGTGAACAGAGAAGCACATGGAACAGAGAGTTTGGCTCTCTAATAAATGTTGTGTTTAGCACACATCACAGGACAGCCCATGGGCCTACACTTCTTTGTCATAAATTTCTAGAGCCACCCATACTGTACTGTTTTCTAGGGTGATGAAATACAAATTTAAAAAAAATACAAGCTTGTGGAGACACACATAATAATTATTTTGGCCAAGCAGTAATCTGTCAGAGGACTCTGGGAACACAGGGTGGAAAGGGGTGAGTGATTTCCTGAGTGGACTAGGCACTAACTCTGGTTTTGATGACAGAACAGAACACGGTTCCTGCCCCCAAACATCTAGGAAACAAGATGATTTAAGTTATAAGGAATGGTGATGAGCATAATGACAGAAATGGGAATGTGAAAGCACCAAATAGGAATGAGGCGACGAAGGAACCTTCCCACAGAAAACAGTGCTGAAGGAAAGGTCTGTGAAATAACGACCGCTGGCAGTCAGGGCCCGCTGTGGGAAGGGAAAGCGGGCAGGATCCAGGGCCCCTGCCTGCTGCTCAGCAAAAGCATGATTTATGTATTCTCCTAGGACAGCCAGGGATTTAAAAAGCTGTTTTTGCTGTGACCCATGTCTCTTACAGGTAACTGAAAGAACAAAGTTTGACCTTCATTTTGTATCTTTTCTTATTATAAGTCTTGGGTCAAATCTCTTCTTAGCTCTGTATATGGTCATTTGTGGTGTGTCTAAAAGTTGGCAAGACACGACTGATTAACCCTGCATTTGCATATTCTGACCTCCATTCAAGACTGAAAACAGCAGGATGGCAGATTTCCTGGGACAATCAGCTATACCTATAAACGTGCAGCCATTGTCCCCAAACCTGCAATCACCTAAATTGCAGGAAGGGCGGAACCCCACACACTGAGACCATCACAAACAGAAACAGTCCTGTCCTGGAAATAAAAACCCTTCCTCAGCCATAAAGATTCCATAACCATGACAACAGGACTGAAATCATGATCAATCTGACCCCGCCCACCAGCTAACGCTTAAAAGGTGGCCTCTTGATTTTGTGAGTAAAGCAGTTTGAACCCATGTAGCAAAGTGCCCACCTATCCTCCACCTACCTAATTGGGAGTCCCTTACTATCTTCCCTCCATCCTTCCAACTAAGGAATGTCAATGTGTAAATTTGTGCTTTGGTATTCATTTCCATTACTATCAAAAGCAAGGAACTGTGCTAATTGGCAACAGAGGTTAAGAGGGAGACAGGGCCCAAGAAAATGAGGAGGATACATGAAAGACCTAGGCATACAAAAGAACACAGTGAGTCAGAAATATGAGGAAGAAAATTTCTTTTCCTTATGTTATAGCATGAGGAGGAGGGAGTTAAGATCCCCATTGGGACACCTCGTAGGACTCTCTCTGGTGACGGAGTCACCATATGAAGAGTCCCCCTGTGGGGCTTCTAAGTTCTTGATGTCCCGAAGAATGAAACAAAACACACAGAAAAGGCAGTGAAAGTGCACATCTATTGAAGGTGGAAAAGAGGTACATTCTGCAGTGACAGTGGGCTGGTGAAAGGACTCACAGTAGCCCGAGAATGAGGGGAAGGGGCTCTTTTGTACCCCAAATCCCCTTGTTATCTCCCTCTCCTGCAAATAAGGCATTGGGACAGAGGTCTTGTCCAACATTCACTTGGATTTACACTACCACAAGTAAACTGTCCTATAGGAAAGCTCCCCTGGCTCCCTGCCATCCATAAATGAAGGATCAGAAATAGAATCTTTTGATTGGTTTTTCCCTATGCAAATAAGAGATTAAAAAGAGCAATTTTTAGAATTTGTCCCACAAACAGCACTAGATTCAAATGAAGAAGTGACAATATCCCTTTACTAAATAGGTTCTGTGTACATTGACAACGACATCCCTGTATTGTGTGTCCCTTTCCCTGGAAGTGTTCCTTGCCTTGCCCTGTGACAGCAGTAGCTTGTAAAACTGAGTCTCAGAAAGTCTTAGACTAGTGCCTGCTTATTAGGCAGGCAGAGGGACCAGGGTTTAATCCCCAGTGGGCCCTGCATGCTGAGACAGCAATTGAGACTGAGGGTGTGGTATGTGCCCCTAATCCCAGTGCTTGGGAGACTGAAAACAGGAAGGTCAGTAGGAGTCCAATTTGTGTAGTGAGACCCTGTAGATCCTGTACTAAAATACATTTTTTTTAAAAAAGGAAGTCTTAGACTAGATTTCACAACAGTTTCTCATTTATTTTCAAGCAGACATCAAAATAGGCATTTACCTCTCTAAATTTGATGACATTTCAGTCTTCTGTCTCAGGAGAACTATCGAACCCTGTTGTTTGGGTGAGGAGGGAAGGACTTCTCTGAGTTGACCTGTAAACTCACATTCTTACAGGTTTTGTTACTGGGCTGTTTAGATTTTAACATCCTGTTCCTAGAGAAGTAAGAAAGCTTTGTTGGTACCAATCCACAAATCTTAGGCAACAATTCAGGAAAAAAGAAAAAAAAAGAGGGGGGCATCAGTTACAGGTATTATGTTAGCTATCAAGTTCTTGGTCCTGATTGGAGACAGAGATGGTGGAAGCCCACACATGCTGCCTAGGGAGTATCACTCTGTGATTAGTTTTTGAAATGTCAGATCATCGGTGTCAAGCAGCTAGACATAATCAGGGCAAACAACTCCTACCAGGGCAGCAATTTATATACTGCTTGTGCAGGTGTGTCTCGAAGTAAAGCTACCACCATCCGACATAACCATTACATGTGTACCTCTTTTTTCTCCATCCTTTCTGAAAATGCCTGAGCAAAACCTGAGGAAAATTTCATTTCCATCTTCATTTTTTCGCATTAAAATAAAGGCCAAAAATCATTTGAAAAGTACTTAAAGAAACAGGATTCCATGAAGATCTACTTAAAACAAAGATAGAGCTGACAGATCATTGGTGAATTGTTGGTGAAAATGTAAAATCATGTTGCTGCTATGTTGAAGCTCATCCTGGGCTTCAGGATGTTTTACAACTCTAAATTATATCTTTTGTCCACGGAAATAATAATGAGCTTGCCCCGGCGGAACATAATTATTTCCCAACAGAGAAGATCTAATTTATAACTGGTTTGTAAATTCACCTTAACACTCCAGTTTGCTTACATATGTATTTTTTGCATTCCCCTTTGAACTGATTAACATCACACTGTTTTCTTGATTTAAAAAAATGAGTGGTTCCACAAACCTTTAAAACAGAATTACCGTATGATGCAGCAGCTTCAGTCCTGGGCATATACCAAAAGAATGTAAAGCAGGGACTCAACAAAATACTAGCCACTCATGCTCACAGCAGTGTTATTCTCAACACAACAGGGAGATCATTTATGCTTAAAAGGGAAGAGAATCCCGACATGCGCTACTACATGGGTGAGTTGGGAGACTCTGGGATACGCTAACTAAGCTTGATGCAAAGGCTATATGCCTCACCTTACAGGAAGCGCATAGTCAAATTCATAGAGATAAAAGTGGTTTCCAAGCGTTGTGGGGGCTAAAGAGGAATGGGAAATGAGAG
>NW_004524629.1:1618302-1674166 GCF_000260255.1 Octodon degus
CAACTTTTTTATTTTTAGAAAGTTTTATTTCTAACCATTTTAAAGATAATACACTTCCATTGTAAGAAACATGGAAAAATCAATACAAAATGTTCAGTAATTTTTTATAGAAAACCCAGGACTGCCAAATGGAGAACAAATGCCAAATATTTCAACTCATTTTTTTTTTCACCAGGAAAAGTGTGATCGTATGTGCCAAAGGAGAATGCAAAGAATACATATGTAGGCAAACTGGAGTGTTAAATTTATAAACTAGTGTCGAAGTCGAACACATCCATTGGGAAATAATCAATTATATTACAGTGGAGAGATTCCACCTATATATCCACGGGCAAAACAGTACAGCTTTTCTACAATCCGGAGTAGTAAGACAGCCTAAAGCCCAGGAAAGGCCACAGTATGTGAAACAGGACACCCACCAACATTTCCCAGCCCTCACCCCTTCTCCCCCCCCCCCTTTTTCAAAGTCTTTTACAGATTGGAAGAACAATATCTTTTTTAACTGTGTTCTCAACCCAGAAATACATTCGCTGTGATTCCTTCGAGTTAAGCTTAAATCCGGGCTCTGGAGCCCTTATTCGACAAACTGAACAAAGCTTGGTAAACAATTGACACAAGCGCTACATTTGGAGACCCGCTTCTCTACCTGGAAGCTCCAGGTTCGCACCCATCCGTGCTTGCCGGAACAGGGTGCAAAGCAGAGAAGCTTGTGCAGGAGTAGGACAGCGGCTGAGAGCTAGGGAGTCAATACTTGCAGGCCCCACAGGCCAGGCCGGAGAAAAACTTGGCTAACCGAGGTCTGCGAAGTACCCGAAACTGCACAGCCAGGAGGTGCTAGGGCGGAAGCCGTAGCACCGCCTCTTTCTTCTTCAAGTCCTACCTACCGGCCCGGGCCCAACTGGAGCGCCCGCGACTCAGGGGCGGGGCGACTTCTGCAGGTTCGCGGACTGTCCGAGCCCGAGGGCCGAGCGCCCCGCCCATGGGCTGGGCTGGACCTAGCTCCAGGAGGGCGGTTTCGGTGAGACCCGCCCAGCAGCAGGTTTCGATTAGGGACAGTGAGGGCGGGGCGGGCCGGGAGTGCAGAGCGAGGGCCCGAGCCAGCCGCGCAGCGCGTCCCAGTCTGGCCCTGGAGCCCCGCGCGGAGCAGCGCGGTGCAGGTGCGGCGGGGCCGGGATGCGGACGCCCGCGGTGATGACGCTGGGCATGGTGCTCACGCCTTGCGGGCTGCTGCTCAACCTGGTCAGCACGCTGGCCCCCGGCTGGCGCCTGGCCACGGGCTTCCTGGACAAGCCGGTGGACACCGTCCTGTACCAGGGCTTGTGGGACATGTGCCTGGAGCAGAGCAGCCGCGAGCGCCAGTGCGGCCAGCACGACGAGTGGGGCTACTTCTCCTCGCAGCCCGTGCGCGGGGCCCGCGGCCTCATGGTCACGTCGCTGGCCACCACTGGGCTGGGGCTGCTGCTGGCGACCCTCGGCGTGCGCTGCTGGCAGGACGAGCCGCACTTCGCGCTGGCCGGCCTCTCCGGTGTCGCGCTCTTCGTCGCGGGCCTCTTCAGCCTTGTCCCGGTGTCTTGGTACAGCCACTTCCTGCGGGACCGCGAGGTCCTGCCCGGCCCTGCCAGCCCGGTCACGATGCAGGTCAGCTACAGTCTGGTGCTGGGCTACCTGGGCAGCTGCTTGCTGCTGCTGGGCGGCTTCTCCCTAGCGCTCAGTTTCGCGCCCTGGTGCGAGGAGCGGTGCCAGCGCTGCCGCAAGGCGTCCCCCGCCGGCCCGCGGCGCAGCAGCATCAGCACGGTCTACGTGGACTGGCCCGAACCCGCGCTGACCCCGGCCATAAAGTACTACAGCGAGGGACAGCACCGCCCGCCGCCCGCCGAGCGCCACACCGCCGCCAAGCCCAGGGTCGGCTTCCCCATGCCGCGGCCGCCGCCCAGGGCCTACACCAACCCGGTGGACGTGCTGGCCGGGGAGCGGGAGCAGGCGGCCGCCTCCCAGAGCGCCTCCTCGCGCAGCACCCGGCCCTGCCACAGTTCGCTGCCCTGCGACTCGGACCTGTAGACGCCGCGGCCCACCTCTGCTTGCTCCGCACAGGCTCTGGGCTCAGCGCGGGTCCGAGGGTGATCAGCTTCCCTCCCTGCCCTGTTCAACTTGGAACGAAGGTACAGCAAGCAGGCTGTTACCGCCCGGCTCAGAGTTGGAAGACCTTACAGCGAGCCTCCTTCCCAGCGGCCGGAGTCCTGGAGGATTAGTTCAGCTTGGGTTCGGTTTGATTTTTACAGAGCTTTGTTTTCTTCTCCAGAGGGATTGGGTCCTCTTACAGACTAACCGGTGCTCCTATTTTCTTGCCGAAGGAGATCAAGAAAGGGCAGTGTGTGTGTCGTGTTGACCAGGGACAGTTACAAAAGTTGAAATCAGCAAATAAAGGCTCACAAGCCTGGAAACTACAGTGTTTTAAAATGTTGATGAGATATAATTATTGCATTTTCCCTATTTTATTGCTCCTTTGTCACGCAGACTCTCAAAAGGCCCGTGTATTTATCTCAGAAGGCTCCTAAAAGCAGAGCCCTGCAAATGCCACCAGTTTTATTCTCGTTTACAGAATGCAATAATTTGGTGTACTGGTGTCCACCCTTCTTCGTGCATAAGTAGGATTTATCTTTCTTTTCACTTACCTTGGTGTGAAAGTTGAGGTTATTCAAGAGTTTTTCTTCCAATAACCAGGAAAATGAAGACACTGACATTTTATTGTTCTATTTCTTGGATTCCTTGCCCTGGATACAGGGCTATAGATTTACTATTTATACAAATTAGAACCTCTTAGTGATGTTTGGTTAAAGTACATATGGATATCTTTTATTTATGAATAAAAATGTAAAACAATTCATTTTAGTATTCTCACAAAAGTGTTTTTGTCTCTAGCAAAACCTTCTGGGAGTTGTAGTATTCCTTTAACAGTTTTCTATCTGCCTGGGCACTGTCTGTGAAATTTAGCACTCAGACTTTTGCAAACTTTCCTATTAGATTACAAATCAGATTAAGAAAAGTGGCCAGAAGGCCCCACTTAAAACCAAGATTGCTTTGTTTTCAGAAGCATGCTGTGTACTCTGCAAAGCACAGTCCATTCAAAAAAAAAAAAAAAAGTAGAAGCACCAGTTTTCACTTGAGGTGAGAGTAGAAATCTTTTCCTCTTTTGGCAGTGGTACTTGAAGTCTTAGGTCTCAGGTAGGCAGGCAGTTCTCTGCTTCAAGAGAGGCACTACTGGGCCAGGAGGGCTGGCTTTCACTGCAAGTGGTTGATTTAAAGGTACCTTTAACTGAACTGAATCTCATCCATAGAGCCTGCCCTTCAGAGTCTGACATAGTGGAGCATGCCTGAAATCCCAGCACTCGGGAGGCTGAGGCAGGAGGATCACTGGGTTTGAGGCTAGCCTGGGCAACAAAGTGAGTTCAGGACCAGCCTGAGCTGCATCGTGAAGCCCTGTCTCAGAGAAGACACAAACAAACCTGCTCTTTGGAAGGAGAAACCCTCAGTGCAGTAATCCCTACTAATAGAAAGCTACAGTGGAGCTAAGTAAACCATACAGGCTCTGGCAAGGTAATATACATCTGCATCCTTGTCACTTTGCAGTGGAATCACCTGGACATTTAGACTTGGGCGGGTGTGCCACTTTGCGCTGTTTTCAAATGCAGATTCTGATGTTGTGGATCTAGAGCAGGGATGGTGAGCCTTTCACAGGTTTTGCTGCTATCAGCCAGCTGCAGCATGGGTACCATAGGTTTGCCTCCGTTGTCCTGGAGTCCCTGAAACTTTTTCTCAAGTGGCTCCCTGGAGATACTACTAATGCCTCTGCCAATGCCCAGGGCCTGTGGACCACACATAAGAGCCGCAAGGTTTTTGCTGAGACTGTCTCCCTTCACCTCCATCGCAACTGGCAGCTTCTAATAAGACTTCATTACTGGCCACCTAATCCAGAATTCGATTTGTTACTGTGGCAAACCAGAATGGATAGGAGGCAGCTCTGGTCGTTTCAGCTAACAACCCCAAGAGCAGCAATTAAGGGCCTGAATAGTCAGGACGTAGGCAACAATGCAAAGATGCCAGGATTTTAGCAAGAACTGTGTCAAGCCTCATGGTTCCAAATATTTCCAGAAAATTTTTGGTAAAAACAAAACTAATGTTTTCCATGTTTTCCCCTTCTCCTCTTCAATGACACTGCACAGGCTTATATGAAAACACTTTCATACTTGAGATTTGCTCAATGAAAGGTAAAAATCTATTTTGTCCTATCAATAAAAATAAAATTCCTTTAAGAAATACAGATTGTTTTTTGTTCTACAAATGTTGCGGACAGTATGGAAAGACTCCTGAAACAGGCTGGGATCTTTTTTAAGTCTGAGAGTTAAGTCTCTGCTACAGCAGCAAATACTGACAGTAGCCCTGAGACACAAGATGCTGGGGAATGTAGAGTCCCTGGAGTCCTGCTGTGAATGGGAATTAATGTTCAACATGACCCTGGATGGCCAAGTCACTGCCTCTTGCAGTGAACCTGATGTGGAGTAACGTGGTCTCAAGTCATTCCCAGCCATGCCGACCATCACAACTCACTAGAACCATCATGAGAGGCTTGCACCCTCATGGAACACATGGAATCTCTGCAAGATTACTGTGTAGAGACCTGAGAAGCTGGACCTGAAAACGCTTTACCACTTTCCACACTGCATATTGCCCGGGGTCCTTTCCTCTGAAGGCGTGCTCTCTAAGAAGGAATGAGCTGTTTATCTACTGACCAGACCGAAGGAGGTGCTGTAGGACTGCTTTGGCAACTGCTCTGCTCCTTGTTCCTTAGATGATTCAATGAGTAAGGGTTTGGACACCTGGCATTTCACTAGCCTGTCTCTAGGCACCATGGAAAACAAGAATGTCTTAGGTCCTGCCCTGTAGTACTCTAGCTCAAGAGGTTGTATACAATAAAAGGATGAACAGTAAACCAACAGCAAAGGATGGAGAAAAAAGATCTGAGAAGACTGTAAGAAGGGGAATGGGACCACACTAGGCAGAGGGAGCAGCAGTCTCCAAGTTCCCATGCATATTTTGCTTCTTCTTCATTCTAGAATACAATGGCTAGGACAAGAAGGGGGCAGTATGTTTTTATAGGGCTGAGCAGATCTTGTCATTTACCTGTTATTCGCCCAATAGCTTCTTTGAAAAGGAACCTGGTCAAATATAAACAATATGATGTATGAGTAGCTGCTGAGAGCGTTCTCTTCTGCCAGCGTATAGACAGCTCTACCATGCAGTATGCAGATGAGACGCTAAAACCTCAGCGACTTGTCAGTCTCAGGAGGGACAGAAAATTTTCTACTCAACCCACCTGATGTCTCTAGTCTGACCTTCTTGAAACAAAATTCTGTCATTCATCTTTAAAGGGAAGATGACCCCTCAGGAGCTTCTTCAATGTGTCATCCCCTCAGCTTAGTTTCTATGACCTTTACAATTTGGCCAAGGGCTAAGTTTTCATCCTGGTTACTTTCCTACATATATCCACACCCTGAACTACCTCCTACCCACATCAACTTAGAGGTGTCACATTTGATCCTATCACACATGGCTTAATTTTTGCTGTTTTTGTTCTACCTCTAAACTGGAAGTAAAATATAATTTGTGTTTATTTTTAGCACTGGCATGAATACGACCACTTTCTATACCTATTAATTTAATAAAGTTACTTTGATTTTTGCCAGCAAACCCAGGCACTCATACATGCTAAGCAAGTGCTTATCATTGAGCTGCGTAGCCACTTGTAAGAGCTACTTCTAAAAGCTTGTTCTGTACACAATTGCTTCTTCTTCTCATGCTCAGTTTGCCACCTATAAAGAAGGTGACATGTCACTAAAGAAGGTGACATGCCACTGGCCCCCAAACCTAAGGGCAAAGTCACTATAGATGAGTTCTTTTTCTCTGTGTAGGAAGGAAGGAAGATACGTGATTCAGTTCTTACTTCATCTAAAACCTTCTTGGAAATTCTTACCCAATCTTCCCAAAAACCTCCACCCATTCCTGTCTCCTCACTGCCCACGTTAAAATGGTCTCCTCTAGTCATCGACCATTATTAGGCAGAACCGAAAACCATGAAAACCAAGCTTGACTTCTTTGAATCCTGGAAAATATAGCCAAGGTTTGGAGGGGTGGCAAGGCTGGCTATGGGCTCTGGCTCTTCAGTGGGGGGTGTGGAGAGATCGGCTTCAGACCTGATTGAGTGTTGCTCCATAGCCCTTGTCCAATTGGCCTGCTCAGGCTACACAGACTGGCAAGCAGTGGAGCCAGCAGCCCCATTTATAGAGCCACCTGGGACTCTTAGGTGCAAGAGAACCTGAGAAGAGGGTAAGCACATGCTTTTTATAGGGAACAATTACCTTTGTCACTTAGGTGGCAAGTCCCCTGCTACTTGTTTCCTGCCATCATGAATGGCATCCATGCCAGTGGCTTCCAAAGAGCTTCCACTCACCCCTAGGCCGAGGGAGCCTAACAGAAGTCACAATATTGTTCTATTGCTCATGTGACTTATGTCTTGGGTGTAGGCCTGGCTCCTGCTCAATCTGCTTTCTTGTGTGTAATACTGGAAAGTCTACTTAGATACTACCAAAGGGCTTCATTAACAATCTTCTGAGGGTGACAGGTGAAGCTGAGAAGGAATGCACCTTGAGCAGGAAAGGCTGGGGAAGCTGATGACCTGTAATAATAGTGGTTGGGCTGAGAGCCACCAGCTCCATATTCTATTTCTCTGTGTCTGAATTCCATGAGCCACCCCCAGATTAAAATGTAGACCTCAGGGCCAGGGAGATGATTCAGTGGAGTAAGTGCTTCCCTGGCAAGCACAAGGGCCTGAGTTCAATCCCCTGTTCCGCAAATAAAATAAAATAAAATAAAATAAAATAAAATAAAATAAAATAAAATAAAATAAAATAAAATGTAGCCCTCAGTGCATCGCTCTCACTTTCCATGACCTTTCCCATTTGTTTCCTAAAGAGAATGTAACTGAACTGGAAATTGGACTTACAGAATAGAGACACGGGCTTAGAGTAAGATTCCACGCAGAGCCTGTAGCAGCCACCTGAAGAAGCCCAAGCACAAGTCCTGGATGGCTGGTAGAAACAAGGCTTAAGATCTGATAGACCTTGATAACACCACACTGTCCAGAAAAGTGGTGATATTATTGTACACCATTCATACCTACTTTTGAGTAATTTTATACATTTTGTATGGGTTGGGAGGTGGAGCCTTCCTACGAGCAAAACTGGCCACTGGCTATGTGTTGGGTGAGGTAGAAGGAGAAAGCTCATACTCTCTGCACAGGAAAGGGTACAGCAGGGCATGGGGGAGCCAAACAGGCTTTGCTCAGACAGTTAAGCCTCTCCAGTGACTTGATATTTGCTTAGGCCCTCAACCACAGACACACAGCTCAGAGTCTTCAGGAAAGGTGCTTTCTTCACATCTGCTCTTTCCAAGTTCAGCTTTACTTAAAATTTTTTATACTTCTTTGAAAAATACTGTTTATTTTATCTTTTACCCACAGTACTAAAGCCCAGAACTCCTCATGCTTGGAAACCCTCACAAATTCATTCTTTTTTTTTTCTCCACAAATTCATTCTGTAGGACAGTAAATTACATGAAAAATCTAGAAACAATTCAAGCAAAAAAAAAAAAAAAAAATTCCCATGAAATTGAGTTCATTGCAACTTAGATTCATGTTATTTGATTCAGTTAGTATATTTAGCAAGACGCAGTCATTTTTACATTTTCATCCCATTTGTCCCATGCTGAAATGTAGCTTTTTGTAAAGCCAATTTCTAGTACCGGGCATACGGGGATACAGATTTAGCAACCCTATAACCAAGGTTGATCCAGTAAATTTTCCCACCATATTCCTGCTTTGTTACACTGTCTCCCACCACAGAGTCAGTGTCTCTGTTTCCTTGCATTGGTGCGAATAGTGTAATAACAAGACAAAGCAGGAGCCAAGAGCTCATAGAGATGAATCCTGGTGCACATCTGTGCTGTGTTCCTGACTGACTGTGGTATCCACATACTTCTTTAAAAAAAAAATAGCCATTAGGCAAATCATGTGTGTGAACTTCTGTATATATAAAGTATATTCACTTGTTCTATTCATTTCAAAATGACAACAATTAAGAAAAACACCTGTTATAAATTCTCAGCAGAAAGAAGTATTAGCTTAGTGAAATTTCCCTGAGAGAGAATAGTAGGAAAGTAACATCCAAGCACCTGCCACTCTGCAGGAACCTGCTTCCATCCCAAGGGGTGCAGACAGCACTGTCCTTGGTAAATGAAGAGATCCAGGGGATCCACTAGCTCAAAGTTACTGTCAGAGCCAACATATAACTCCAGAGTTTCTGACTGGACCAGGAATCCTAGATTACAAGACTTTTGAGGGTGAACTACAGCCTAAACTACACAAGATTGAACTGACCTCCAACTGTACTTACGGATATTTGATTTTCTGAAACCTACTAAAAACCCCCCAGATGATCTCCTACAATTTAAAGCCATTGTTTTAACTAGTAATTACCACTTTCCCCAAAATGTTAAAGAAGATTAGACGGTACACAATAAAATATGTAAACAATTTTATTGGAATATTTCAGCTTCTTTTCCATAAGGTCAGTCTGTTTGCAAAGACATTAGCAATTCCTGTGGAAAAAGGGAGCAGAAGTTGGAGGACATACACTACTTCAAAGCAAAGCAAACATGCAGAGATCGCCAAATTGCAGAACGCAGGCAGAGAACGCAGGCAGGTCTATGTTCCAAGATTGACCCTAGTATCATCTCCTCACCCCAGTCCAAAGCCAACCCCATTGTGGAAGTCCACTAGACATTACATTTCTTGATTACTATTTCACATGATTTACTTTGTTTAATTGTTAGTTTTTCAAACCAACAAGCTAAGAACAAAAAGGTTAGTGAGCAATAGTTTCATAGGCATAATAACAGCATTCAGTAACAATAAGAATCCCTTTAAGTTAACCTTGACTTTGACCCAGCTGGGATTTTTCAGACAGGTCATTCTTTAATGATGGCTCAGAAAAACCTCCCAGTCTTCCTCAACATACCTGTTCATCATAAGCTTCATTGACAAAGATTTCACTATTCATTAGATTTTCCCCTTCTTGGTTACGCTCTTTATCACAAGCCAAATTCCTCGATGATCTTCTAGACTCAAAGAAACAAAGGCAAAAGGGTTGTTCTTTGAGGCAGAATCTTAGTTCATGCTATTTAGAAACTTGTCCTTTATATTGCGATAGAAACTATGCCCTATTTGTATTATCTCTAATAATGAAAAATGATCTTGGATGGGTAATACTTGATCAATTTATTTGTTAGTAGGCATTGACTTAACTTCCAAAATAGTATCTCTTCTTCATTAGGGGAGACCAAATGATTGAAGTCAATGAAAATTAAATTCCAGGACAAGTAAGTTACAGCTGAACAGCAGTGAATTAAGAAACCAGATGATTGTAGCAGAAGGACTCAAGGTGACAATCAGAACCCAAGAAGTACCACCTTTCTTCATTTTTATGTTAACTAGTCAGCTATTAACTAGCATTATCTTGGAAACAGACATGCTAATTATGCTGGCCTTTTCTTTAGTTTGTAAAGGCAGGTCAGAGATACAGTTTTAGAAGCTTTAACAATCTATTTCTTCTAATTTCTCTTTATTTCTCTTAATGTCTTTTCTCAATATATCTAGTTTCTTCAATTTTATCTTCTTGGTGTATGTCTTACATTGGCAGAAACATTTGCTATTCTTCCTTGTTTCTGTAATGCATTTCTTGCTTTTGAACACCATTTAGTGCCTTTACTTTAAATTATCTCTGAGTTTCTTTACCTTACCTCTACTTATAGATTAAGCTGCAACCTCTGCCACTGCCCCAATTCTGTATGTTGAAAGCTAATCCCATATAATTCTGAATGTGTTTTTGCAGAGGCAATTAAGTAAAATAAATGGGTGACTTCTAATCCAATATAGCACAGAAAGAGGATATAGGAGACATGAGCAATCTACAGGCTAAACAAGGAAAAATCTACAGAAGAAATCAATCTGATATCCTGACCTTAAATTTCTAGTTTCCAGAACTGTGAGAAAATACTTTCTGTGGCCTATAACACCTGGTACCTGCTACAGTATTATGAAATTCCTAGCCAACTAGTAACTCTGAACAAATTTTCTTCCCATCACTGGAACTATACTGCCTCATATAAAAAGGATCTGCTCATTTCATGCTGTAGACATTAGCACTGAGGGCTGTTTTATTCGCATAAATGCATCCTACCCCATACAGGACTGTTTGTCTCAGGTCTCACTCAAAAAGATGGTCTCAATTAGTACTTTTCCAGGCACTGTAACAGATAAATCTACTTCATCATCTAAGTTCTTCCTCAGAGGACAGATTTCTAGAGTGGATTTATATCCTCAATCTTACTAATCTTATTTTATAAGCCTTCCTTGGAATATAGATCTTCATGAAGGCATTAGCAGCTACTCACCGTTTTAATTCATGTACTCTTCTAAAATATGTAAGTGTTCCCAGAGCTACCAGAACCACTGCCAAAGCCATGGTTATGCTGAGGGCTATGTAACCAGGGATAGAGTTCTGTGCCTCCTCACAGAACTCTCTGCCATGATCTGTCAGACAGCTGCATTTCCTCAGCTTCCCTTCCATGGTACAGATCCGCCTCCCACTGCAGAGCACACTGCTGCACGGCCTGTAGTGTGTGGTCTGTGAGTCCTCAAGGCCAAGAGACTCTCCTTGTTCCTTGATGTCTGGGGTCTTGCTCTGTCCAGCAGGCATCTCAGTGGTTAGTGTTTCTCTGGCAGGATATCTCATCTCTTCTCCAACTGTGTGTCCAAGTGTGGTGGGCCTGCGAATCTGGAGAGCTTGGGGAGCTTTTGGAACCAAACTCTTTGCAGTCTCTGGTCTTTCAGGTATTTCTGTTGAATGAGTTTTACCTATATACGTGTGTACACACACACACACACACACACACACACACACTTGTCAGTTAAGAATCATATCAAAGGAACAAGAAATATTAAAGCACTAAAATATTCATATTGTAAGGCATTTAACATGTGTGACTTGGCCGGCCAAATAGCTCAATGGATTAAAGCACCTACAAGCAGGCACAGGGGCAGGGGGTTCAATCCCTGGGCCTGCAGTGTCAGCCTTGCCCAATTGAGACTGGGCATGCTGGCGCATGCTTGTAATCCCAGCTCTTGGGAGGCTGTAAACAGGCAGATCACTATGAATCCAATCTAGTAGTGAGACCCTGAACAGCTTGTAGACCCTTCCAAAAAAAAAAAAAAAAGAAAAAAGGTGTGGTTTTAGGACCAGTGTATCCTTTCCACTTCCAAGCAATGACATGTGAAGTCTTAGTTGAGATACATCCTAAAATTTACAAAGATATTTTTGTTCTATAAGGATTGGTGTGGTAGATCAAAGCAAATATTTGTACTAGAAAGATTTCTCAGATGTAAATAGGTTTATCTATAGGGTTTTTAAAAATATTTTGAAGCCAATAACCTATAGACATAAAACCAGATTTGGTGGAAGTAGTAAAAGGTATATGGCTAAGTCAAAGCATGGAAACAGGGTACTTCCAACCAGACAAATTTACAAGCTAAGTTTGGATTAAGGTATTTTACCATATTCTTCATTATTTCTGGCACAAGTATTATTCCTCATGCAAACACTAAAGACAACTACTGGGTAGAAAGATAGTATTAGTAATAAAACAGCTTGTTGTTTCTGACTTGACCTAGTGTTATACTTCCATCTAAAATGTCCCCCAAAAGTCTGATATGTTCATACGTGGGTTTTTGGAAGGTGACCAGATTGTGGGCACTGTATTCATCAGTGGGTTAGTGAATTGATAAGTGTACATGTCGCGTGGCGTGGGGATGGGGTGGAGAGGGGACTGATTAGAGGAGTGGCTCATGAGACTGTGACCTGAAAGGGTGTGCTCCTGTTCCAGGTTCCTCTCTTCCCTCCCTGTACCTGGCTGCAGGAGTCAAGCAAAGTCCCCTCAATGTGCCCTCTGCCATTTCTGTTCTGGAGCCAGCTCACCACGTGGAGACTGAATGCTTGAAACCACGAGCTAAAATAAAATGAAAGGGGAAGACTGGGCAAGAGAAACTGTTCTCTTTGAAACTTTGTTCCTTTTGAAACTACCTAGCACTGTAGCTGCTTCGTGGCTCTGTAATTACTTTCTTGAGCTCTGTAACCAAACATGCAGGATGTCTGATTGCAACCAATGATCACTAATCTAGCCTTTGTAACTGATGATCTCACCCCACCAGCTAATCAGAAGAACGGCTAAGCTGTTCTGTCATACGTTTGTACTTCTGGCTTATGCATCATACAAAAGACCTAAACCATCAGAGATTGGGCCTGATATGTTGGGAATGAGCCCAATCAGTGCTTGTCAACATTAAATAAATTTGCCTCCAAATCCTTAAGTGTTTCTGTTTGTTGTAGCAAAACCTCTCCTCCTTTATGTTGAGGATGCTGGGTACTTCACTCAGCAATAGGAAAGTGACTAATGCAGGTGGCACCCAGGAGAGTTTCTACCCCTGGGCAGTTTAGCAGCCTTGATGGCAAAGTATGTCTAGAGGAAGCCAACCCAAAGTTCAAACCCAGTGCTTTTTGCTCCCCACCCCATATCAGAGCAAGCTAATTCTTAAGGAGCAAAACCATCATGTTGGCTTTGGTCATTTGGAATGGAAGAACAGGTGGTGAAGGTAATGTTCCTGGTTCAGTTTTAAAACTGGATAGTAGGCCGGGGAGATAGCTCAGTGGAATAAGCGCTTCCCTGGCAAGCACAAGGGCCTGAATTCAATCCCCGGTTCCAAAAAAAAAAGAAAAACTGGATAGTGAAAATGGCAAACATCCTTCTTGCTGATGCCAGTGCCCTTCCTTTCCTTAAGACACCACAACACAGGATTTCAACAAAACTCTCCATTTGCTAGGTATCAGAATCAACTCTGAGATCAAAATTAATTTTCTTTCCTATTTAGGATGAAGTTATTAGGGGTAATAACTGATTCATTAGCTTGCCAGGTTTTAAGATGAAGTGGATTAAAATTGAGAACTAAATGAAAAATATGCGCTGTACTTTTCCTTTTCCCAATCTTTTCTTCGTTGATTGTGACCATGTACAATAATGAGACAATGTTCTCATTGGTTCTATAGCTTATGAGATGTGGAAAATTACTATAGGAATAGCTATAGAATTGAACAATGGTGATGATAAGGTGAATTAGATATTGCAGACACTTGGCTGACTGGCCACCCAGCCCACTTTCCATGAAGGAACTGTCTGGGCTGGTACTTAATGACAATCATGCACAGCTAACTTTTCAGTCCTACTGTGCCAGTACTGAGTTCTAGCATGACAGCTTAGGCACCTTTTCTTTCATGTATTTCTTAACCTAGAAAAAACTTAAAGTGCTGCTCCCACTTTAAAAAGGGGGAACCAAAACAGGTCAGATTAAGTTTGCTCAACCTCCATCCTCTGGGCTGCTCCTGCGTCATCAATTTTATTTATTTATTTACATTTGGTACAGGGTCTCACTACACAGCTCAGACTCATAGTGATCCTCCTGTTTTCATCCTCCCTACTGCTGGGATTACAGGTGTGGTGGTGCGGGGTGGGTCTCAGAAGCTGGCTCATGTGCCCCAGGTAGGGGCTTGTGTGGCATGTGGTGTAGGGGATCAAACCCTGGTTCCTGCACTTGCCACACAGGTGCTTCATCTGCTGAGCTATCTCTCCAGCCCTGCATCATCAATGTAAACTGAATAAAATCTAGCTTAAATGAATGCCATTTCAGACAACGTGCACCACAGTCCAGAAAGACTCCGTGTGCATAATGAGGTAGATGTACTCACAGTCCATTTCATCGGATCCATCAAGACAGTCACTCTGACCATCACAAACCTGCTCCATGGAAACGCATTTCTGACCATCCTTACAGGACTGTGAAGGCACAGAGCACTGGACAGCTTCAATGCATGTGTTTGCATCAGCCAAGTAGTACCCACTGGGACACATGCAAGTCTGACCCTTGGGGTTTGGTAAACAGATGTGGCTACATCCTCCATTGTCCTTTGAGCAGCTATTATTACCTGTGGATGCCCAATCCCACCCCACAAAATGTATTCAATTAAATTATGTTCAGAACAGTTATGTGCAAAATTTTTCAAACACATTATCATAGTTTAAGGATGTAGATGTTTTCCCCAAATTAGGCAGCTCTTCAATTTGATTCCTTTTAATCACGTAGATTATAAATAATTCATGATTCTCCTTCATAGATAGTATGGCTTTAGAAGTTTATAAGGGCTTAGGAAAAGTGGAGGAGACCTCCCACTAATTCAAGAGTTTATTAGGAATTCAGGTCACATCAGGCATCTACCATCAGAACTAGAAAAACCTTTGAAATAAGTCCATTTGAAAATATGGAATGTTTGGTGTTTATTATCCCTTTGAGAAACTGAGTAAACCAGTTGTTCATGGCTTAACTTCATTCCCCAAGGCTTGTGTCTTAAGCTTTCAGCTCCAAATGAAGTTTTATTCTGTACCATATCCCAGGAACTATGGTATATACATGGTATAGATAAAAGCAATAATAAGGTGACAAGAAGGCTCCATCTAATCCTAAAAACTAAGTAATAGATCATGTGAGTGACCACACATAATTCTGAAGAATTCTAAAAATTCTCCCCACCAAGCGAACGTTACAGGAGACTATGCATGACTAACAGCACTTCATGATGTTTAATCATCAGAACAAAACAAGGAAGAAACAGTCTCTTAAAACTAACGTGCTCATTATACAGAACGGTATGCATGGCTCACAAAGTGAGCTCCCATTGAGGGCATTAATCTTAACTAGGAACAGATTTCATCTACTGCTACTTTACTTAGCCCATGACTGCCCTCTTGAGTATTCAGATACGCCAATTGTGTCTGTGGGACAATAATAGGACTAATTATGCTGCTAAGCCAAAAAAATGGGGATAACACCTGAGCATCCTCAAGTTCATACATTAAGAATCAGTTAACATCAAAAACAGATGCAAATGGCAATGAGTAGAATTCAGACTAGCTCTACTTTGGAAACATTATTTCAATTGCACTACAGTTGCTGTAATTCAGTCTACAACAATACATCTGAAAGTAGAATTCAAGTGCTACAGGTTGGATCATAACTATCCCTCAGAGGTCCACATGGTAAAAGCTTACTCTTCGATGTTCTGCTACATGTAGAACTTTCAAGAAGCAAGGCCTGATGGGATATCCTGAAGTCACTGGGGTCATGTACCATAAGGGGATTCTGGGACCCCACTCTTTTTCTCTTGGTTTGTAAGCATATGGTAAGAAGTTTTGCTGTACCACACGCTTCTTCCATGATGTACTGCCATATAATCTATCATGGACTGAAATGTCTAAAACTGTGAAGCAAGATAAATCTTTTCACTGTATAAGTTGATTATCTCAAGGACTCATTATATTAAGAGAAAGCCAACATACCAATTCTACCAATGCCTGGTCAGATAATATTGTGCCTACTAGATGAATAATAGGACATCCTAACTGTGCACCTAAGCCAAACTACATATAGCTGCATAAAGGCAAGATAGTTGTGTATATTTATAGGAATTTATCAGGGAAATATTTTTAATGTGATAAATGAAAAAGACAAAAAATATTTCCAGGGCCCAGGATGTAGCTCAGCAGCACAGTGCCTGCCTGGCAATTGTGAGGTCCTGAGTTCAATTCCTGGTACAAATTTTTTTTCAAGACAATATTGCATGGTGGTATATTCCCCTTCATGCTAGTCAGCTTTCAATTACTGAGACACAGTACCTGAGAAAAACAACTTAGAAGAGAAAAACATTTATTTTGGCTTATAGTTATATTTTGGCTTATATCTGGGATTACAGTGAGTCAAACATCAGGGTCTTGAGCATGGCATGAAGCAAAGCAGCTCACCTCAAGGAGGACAGGACAGGACAGGACAGGAGAGAGGGAGGGAGGGAGGGAGGGGGAGAGACAGACAGACAGACAGACAGACAGACAGACAGATAGACAGACAGACAGAGAGACACAGACACAGACACAGACACAGACACAGACACAGACATACAGAGAAAAAGGGCAGGAGGGGACAAGTTCCCTTTTAGACACATACCCAGTGACTTCCTTCTTCCAGCTAGGTCCCACATCCTGAAGTTACTACCACCTTCTAACAATGCCATCAAACTATAACTCCATCAATGGGTTAATCTGCAGGTAAAGTTAGAGCCTTTGGGACACAGTCACCTTCCAAAAGGCCTTCCTGCAACCACTGCTGCAAAGGGACCAAGCCTTGAATGCTCCACCTTTTGGGGGACAGTTCAGCTCCAGATCCTAACAATTTCCATAGGGAAATTCAGTAGACTTTTCTCTAACCATTGCAAGTTTACTTACCTTGTTGATTAAATGTACTATACACTTTTAAGTCCACAATCTTCTGGTCAATTTGGAACCACCAGTTTTCTAAAACTTCTTTTTTGCTATACCAAACTTTAGTGATTTGAGCTAAAACAAAAGTCAATGAATAATCATTAACAAAGCCAAAAGTTTATCTTAAGGAAACTTCCCAAACAGAGAACACTGCTCAATATAAGTATTTTCCTTACCTGCCTTAATGCCTAACTAGAGTTTTACAGAATAAGACATACATGTAATTTCCTAAACCTTATTTTTGAGAAGAAATACCAAGAGAAATTAAAGCCATTGTAAACTTTCCTATAAGTAAAGTCATATGCTAATAAGCTATGTCCAGAATATTTTATATGTTCAAGCAGATTATATGCCACTTAGATACAGTCTATGAAGTGAGTAGGTAATGTTTTTAAATACTATTCTATGGGGCCGGTGAGATAGCTCAGCAGTCTAAAGCACCTACTTAGGCAAGCTTAGAGAGGTGCAGGGGACTGTGGTTTGATCCCTGGCACCACATGCAGCACCAGGATGGGCTGAGCCAGTTCCTCTAAAAAATGCTATTCTAGTACATTTTTGGAAATGGCTTATCTGCAGTAAGAGTTATCAGTGGATCTTAGAGTAGATGGCAAAGGTCTCATCATATATCTAGCAAAGTAACCTCTCTGAAGTAGGATCTAAAAGCTTGTTCTTGAAATTCTGAGGTGGCCAATGGACTTTCATTTGAAAATATAGAGAGACACATATTTTCAGCATCATTTTCTAGTTTTATCAAGACTGGACCTGCACAAAGGCTAGAGCGCACATAATAATATACTAGAAGACTAGGATAATCCCTTTGAAACGTCAGAAATACCATATTGGAATACTCTATAATGCAGCTACTAATTTCATGCAGGTTCGGTCAACTAAGATAGGCACTGTGCTCGTTTTATAGGTGAGGTGCTCCAGCTACTAGCTGACAGAACAGGCCTAACACCACGTTCCAGCCATTGGCTCAGTACTCTGTACGACACCAGTATCAGAGTTTGGATAAGCATTCCTCACAGGCCTGTGTGTTGAAGGTTTAGTCTTCAGCTTTGTTGGAACCTTCAGAATGTGAAGTTCAGTGCAGTGGAAGGATGTTAGGTTGTCCAGGACACACACTAGGAGGGACAGCAGGGGCCTTGGCCTTTCCTGCTCCTCCCTCTCTGCTTTCTGGCTGCCATGACTAAGCGACTTCCTCTGCCACATGCTCCCACCACGACATACTGTCTCAACAGGGCCAAGGCCAACAGGACCAAGCAACTATGGACTGAGATCTGTGAATACATGGACCAAAATACACTTTCCCTCCTTACAATTTGATTATCACAGGTGCTTTGTCATACTAATAGAAAGGTAACAAGACCTTGTATGAAAGTCAGAGAGTTTAAAAATGGATAAATCTATTCATATAAAGGATAAGCAAATAAGTCAAAGTTACCCACAAGTCAATCACTGTTATATATTCTTTTTCAAGTTACAGAAGTTGCTTAGTTATACTTCCAAAGCAAGCCAGGTTTCTAAGCAGTAGCACATACTCTTTAGATTACTGGGAATAAATTCAGATTGAAAAGGTAATCAGATACAAAATTGAGACCTACCATCATCAACTGTTGTCCAGAACATCATGCCTTGACCACATGTAAAGAGGCTAAGGCCCTGAATGCCTCTGCGGTCTACTTTGTGTCTGGAGCCATCTTGCTGAATGCTTTCTATGAGTCCTCGTGCTAGGAAGAGAGGTTCAGGGAATTTTATTTACTCCACCCAGTGATAGCTCTTTATGTGGTGTCCTGCCTCACTTCTAAAGGGATACTAACTGCCATGCATGCTGTGAAACCTGCTTGCCTCATTCACTCCTCCCTAACACAAATTCACAAAGATTTGTTCATGCATATTTATTAAGTTCTCAATTATATTTGTTTGCCAAGGGGGAACTTCATGACTTTGTGGATCATGACATGCTATTCAGGATGAGAAAAGACTGTATTTGTGTGGAGTGTGTTGGCAGAAATTGCACACACAAGTCTAAAATCCATTAGAAGTTATTGCTGAACACCAGAGTGTACCACTTCTCTATTTCACTTTGCCTCAAGGTCCCTCAGGTTCATGTTCAGAATGTAGATAATGGCAGCTTACCAGAATCAGCCCAGTATAGTCGAGCCCCCGAATCTGAAAAGGTCAGGCCCACAGGCACCTGGGATTTCTGCCATAGTACCTTTCTCCCACTGCCATCCATGGCGGCACATTCAATGCTGGACTCATGACTCCCATCATTCCAGGGACCCAGGTCCACGAAGCACATGACTGCAGCAGGTGGGTGCAGGACAACAGAAGCTGGGTGGGAAAGATTTTCACGGAGCAAGACAATGGGATACTGGCCTATTGAGGAAGCTACATTAATACGGGGATTTTCACTGTCAATCCAATATATGTTTCCACTCAGCCAGTCCACAGCGAGGTCTATCACAGACCCCTCCACAGAGATGAGCTTCCTCCAAGAAAGGGTCCCAGATTCTTTAAGCTTCAGGAGTCTGATATCACCACTGTTCAACTCAGAAAGGTACAAGGCCTTTTCCTGCACAAGGTAATCCATTGATGCAAGCTGGTTCACATTGGTAAAGGGAAGCATTTCATGTTCTGGTAAAGTTGCTTGTCTTGGTAAAGTTTTGAGATTTTTCAGATAGATCTACAGGGAAAAAATTAGGTGAATGAGTAGTACTGGTTAAATCTAATCTAATTGTATTTTTTTATTTTTTATTAATTTTAATGAGGAAGAAGTAGCAACGAGACAGTTTCATAACAGGTTAGGAGAACAGTTAAAATAATTAAACATTGCATATTGTTATCTTCATAGTAGTTATTCACAGTACAAAATACAGACATGATCTCTTATCTAAACAATATTAGTATAAATCTTTCTTCTCATTGAACTAAGAGAAAGTATACCTATCCTCTTTTGTATATACATTTTTTTTCACTACAAAATGGTCCTTCATTTATATCCCCCTTTTTTGTTTTGTTTTGTCAGAGATGGGTGTTCCATTGCTGTTAGAGAAGCTGTATTTGGAGGAGGCTTTAAAGGACCTTTTCATACTTGACACCAGTTCAAATATTGTAGGTACTTGAATTCAGCAAAATATCTGATTCTACATTTTAATTCTTCATCAACATGATAACTTTTAAGTTCAGATTTTCAGTACTGTTATCTTCCAAAATCAGAGATCAGCTACTTTTTCCCTTTCCTGGGAAAAAGAGCTTCTCAGAGCTTCAAGTACTGAGAGTTTCTATGATGCATGTTTGAAGGTTTCCTCCTCCATTAAAATTCCTCCTCTTCAAATGAGATACAACTAATTAATATCTTGCTAAAACTAGCCTCCCACTCCAAAATGTTTTGTCACTTTTAAATACCCAATTGAAAGTTCCTCTGAATGGCAGAAGAGAGGGATGTCTTACTTGTTCCAACCTTTTATCTCCAGTAATCTGAGACAAGTGTCTTCACGAAGTGTACTCCTTACCTAGGCTGGAACGCACATGAGCCGTTGGTATTTGGAGTTACCACCCTGCATAATCTGCTATGTCCTATACAACTAAACAAAAGTAAACTTACTCTCAGATCCCTAACTTGCTTGTGTTCTATTGTACTAAGCATTTCTTAGGGAAATTGAAGTCAGACAGAGTCTTCACTTAATTATTTAAATAAAAAAAAACCTTAGCCATAGTCATCTCAGTCATTTTATTATGGCTAAGACACTTTATTTTGATTATGACGTCACCTAGTACACAGTTAGTACTAAAATGTAAGATGCATATGAGGAACACTTCAAGGGAAAGGGCACATCCTAGCTATGGCTGCATGTGGAGGGTTCAAATATCCAAAGCTGGAAATAGAACACAGAACATGCAGGAGCATACCAGGGAGGCTTCGGGTCAGTACCTGCGTGATATCTGTGGGCAATGCAAGGAAGACAAATGCAGACTCCTGGAGGGGGACACAGCGGAGGCCATCTTCTGCAAGCAGAAAGCCAACTGGGCAGCGGCAGCTTCCCTCAGACCGTGGGCTCAGAAGGCACAGGTGAGAGCAGCCAGTGTCCAGGCAAGGGTTCAAAGACCTGGGCTGCAGTACTTCATGCATTATCTGGAAGAAAATAGCTACGTGTCACTGTGTGTTCTTGAATCCTTTAAAATAGAACATGCACCTTTTCCTTTCAGTTTTCTTCTCTTTTTTTTGTGGTAAGAGAGATTGAGACCAGAGCCTTGTGCATGCTAAGCACATCCTGTACCACTGAACTACATCCCCAGCCCAAAGTGGCTTTTTAAAAACTATAGATAGACATTGTTAAGGTTGATATAACACACACACACACACACACACACACACACACACACACACACACAGGCTTTTTAGGGAGAACTAGGGAGATATTTTAAAGAGCACACTGGACACCTTGAGTCCATAGGGCTGTCCAGAACGCTTGATGAGGACAGCCCGGTTCTTGCCTGTTGTCTTCTGCACACGCTGAACTGTTCTTGTCTTCATCTCAGACCAGAAGACTTCATCTTCAAACACAGTGACTGAAAAGGGGTTCTTGATTTGTGTTAGCTGCAACATCTAAAGTGGTAAAGATGAGCTTTCTAGGGTCAGCTCTATACAAGACACATGATATTTTAAACAAGCCTCATGGCAAAAGGACACTTACACGAATGCCAGTACCATCTAGGTTGGCAGAACCAATGCTGTGGAATTTGTCATCGGACCAGAATATCTTCCAACTGAACTGGTCAAGAGCTATGCTAGTTGGCCTTCCAAGACCTTGACCAATGAGCACTTTCCGGTTGCTTCCATCCATTCCAGCTTTCTCTATGTGAGGTTCTTCTCCAATTTCAGACCAGTACATTAATCTATGTGAATAAAAGTTAGCTTTAAGATAATGTATTGCCTTGTGGTGTATCAATGCATTCCTTAAAATACTCATTTATAGCCCAGTGATTTTTTTTCTGCAATTTTAGGTGTAATTTAAGTGTAATTGTGTAGTAGTAAAAGAAAGCTTTCCTTGAAATTACATGGTGATACTTTGAGGGCAAAGTATCTATCATGACAGTTGCATGAGAACCCTGGGAGCTCACTAGTTCATATCCTGGAAAATATTAAGGCAATATGTGAAGCTAGAAAATAGGAGAGTACCATGAGCAGATGTGTATCTCAGACCTCATTACTGACAATAAGCTACTGGTTGCATCAAAAACTGATGCTAATTTCTAGTTGATATAGTTCTAGTTAGAAGTATTCAAAAGGTGAGAAAGAAAAGAGAGACCTAACATGTCTCCTTTGTATGCTAGTTTTCCAGTGAAGGAATGGGAAAGTTAACTTTAAATTCCTTGCCGTTGCAAAGTGGAAAGACTCTAGACAGAGCAACCCATGCTTAACTCAGATCTGGATTATTGTTAATTAAGTACTCCTCCTAGTTACTCCCCTTAGCTGCCATGTTAAAACCCACCAGAGGGATTACTGGTTTATTTTAGCAGAAGAAAATCCAGGTGAACTGCCAAGTAAGCCCACATGTACATCTCATTTTACTGAAATGAAGAACTTTTTCCAGAAGATTTTAAGATTTTCATGTATGTAGTTGATCCACATAACCATAAAATCTAAAGTAAAATAAAATTTTCTATTCACTCATTCTGTGTTAAGGGGACAGATGCAAAGTGGAGCAATGGAAGGATAACCATTTAAAGGTCTTCACCAGGAAACCAGACTTACCCATTTAGAGGATCCAAAGCCAAAGACTGGGGTTGAGTCAAGTCATCATCCAGGACAACTGTGTACTCGGATTTTCCTCTCCAAACAGTAGTCAGTGGAATAGCCAAAATCTGACCAGCTGTTCCATCAGTCCAGTACAGATTCCTCCCAATCCAGTCAACTGCTATACAGTCTGACTTTATCCCTGAAGAAGTCATTCAACATGTGTACTTATGGTAAATTATAACATCTAGTAGGTTTATATGCCATGTTAATTCATTTTCCTACTGCTGTATGCATCTCCAATACAACAATCTTCTTTAAAATGTTCAAAGAACTATTGCAGAAGAAGATAACCATTAGAAATTCTTGTCACTTGCTGATAGTTTGGCAAACTTTATTGTCTACTGAGACATCTTTCCAATGCATCTTTCCAATCACCAAATTCTGGCTACCAAGTCTTTGTCTCTTTGCTAAGCAGATAGCTAAGGTGGTAGCTTGGTAGAATCACTTATCAATTGAATTGCTAATGCCTCTTACCAACTAGCACATCTTGGTCTTTTGGTAAGGGAACTATAACCAAACCAATGATTGAAATGTTAATGGCCATCCATTTTCTTATTTATGCAATGTGCCTTTAATGAAGGGAGGATGAATGCCCTACTAAGGGGCTGCTTACCTTTTACCACAGTGCCTTTCTTTGTTGTGTCCATACTTATCCACTGTATACTTTCTGCATTAAAGTCTGCCCAAAAGACTTTCTGATCCACTAAGTCATAGTCAACAGAGAAAATAATCAGGTTCTTGTCTATAGCTGCCAGAATATCTTCTTTCAAGCTTCTCAATCCATAGAGAAATAAGTTAGATTGAATTGCAACAAGCATGAGTGGTTCAGTACCTATGAAGTAAGAATTGCATATGGCATTGAAAGACTTTGAAAAGTGAATATAGTGCTAGCTAGAAACTGAAGGGACCCCTTACTGTTCCCGCCTCCATTGCCAAAGCCAAGACACCAACTACAATGTACCAAAGGAGTTTTCATCAAGGAACAGTTAGAATAATAATGAACTTAAAAGGTACTCAAGGGATATAAAGAATTAATAGATTAAATTGAAAAATTCCCACATTTCTAACTAAGTATTTTGGGAACAGGTATGTAGGAAGAAATGCTTTATAGGACTGATAAGGTTGAGCCATAGATACAGAGGACAAAGTTATGGTTTTGTTATAGTAAAAATTTATTAGTAGATAATTTCAGAGTATCATTCAGTGTAAACTACAAGGTCTAAAATGATGGTGCTGATGATAGGTTAGGCTTTTCCTAAGGACAAATAAACAGGAGACCTAAGGAGGAGAGATTCAGATTAATGTTCCCAGAAGTTTTAAGAATTTAAAGCTAGTGATCCAGGACTTAGAAGATATTCCCCTTTCCAGTTTACCTTTTGCCTTACAAGTATGGGCATCAGGCTCCAGAGAGTAGCCAGGGTGACAGGTGCAGATGTAGGAGCCCTTGGTATTGACACAACTGTGGCTGCAAGGCTGACTGCCAGAGCCCTGGCACTCATCCACATCCACACAGATCCCACTGCTGCTCTCCAGCTCGAAGCCTGGCTCACAGGCACAGACCTGATGGATGCAAGAAGGCACTGAGACTCTCTGAAGACAGAACCTTATTCCTTTAAAAAGCAGTACAAAAAGGGATGAATTGGTGATGAAGAGCACATGGTGACATCTTCCATTTTGCCAAGTACTTGTCAGCTATCCTCAGGACCAACCTATTTTAAATATAGTTGCTTCTCTTTGGCTCAACTACCTTGCCATACCCTTTATATCATTGGTCCAGTTTTTATTTTCCCATTAGAATTAAGTCCACTCTGTTCAGTGGACTAAAAATACTATCTAGGGAACAGGGGTTCACAGTTTAAGGGCAGATCAGATTCCAAACAGCCATGATAGGGATTGTTTACAGGTAGTCAATTTCTTGAACTGCAATCCCACGGGGCTGTTTGACTCTCAGGAGAAAATTTCTTGTTAATCCTCTGGTCTCACCCAGAGCTGAAATGAAGTAGGCTGAGTGGCAGAGTTTCAGGAGACACAGACAGGGAAGAGCTTGACAGGATTCACTAGGAGCCAGAAAGACTCAGGCACATCAGTGAACTGTCAAAATGGCCCTGCCTTGTAAGCCTTCAAGGTGGGGCCCAATCAGGGACAACATGAATGGGGAAATGTCCCTGTTCCCTAAACCAAGCTTATGGCTGCCAGAGAACAGTAGCTGAAGCAACTCACAGGCCCAGCTGGGGACGGGTAGCAGGTGTGGGGACACTGTCCTGGGCTGCATGCTGAGAGCTGGCACCTGCCGCCTTCATCGGAGCCATCAGCACAGTCCTTCCTCCCATTGCACACCAAGCTGAAGTTGAGGCAGGTAGAGGTGCCGCACTGGAACTCAGAAGCCCGGCACTTCTGAGCGGGACCTGCGGGGGATGACTCTCCACTTAGCATCTTGTACTCTGCCTCCCAGGCATTCCTCCCCAGAAAGGCTTCCCTGGTGCTATCAAGACAACTTAATTTGGAGAAAAGCAATGGATTTGGGTTGCTTCAGTGTTTGCTCAAGAAGCTGGTTTCTCATTCCCAGATCAGGTCAGCATCAGGGCCCTCGATGAATGTGTCCTTTACTTACATTCGGCCTCATCACTGCCATCCCTGCAGTCCCTCTCCCCGTCACAGTGCCAGAAATCAGGCACACACTGATCTCGGCTGGCACAGGCCCACTGCCTTGGGCTACAGCGGAGTACCTCAGGGTCACAGTCCTGAGGAGACAGAACACAGTCAACATCTACTGCATCTAGGGCCCGGGCAGGAAGGGCTCTCAGAGGGGGCCTGTGGTAGCTGGCTGCTCCCAAGTCTCTCCTGCAAGGAAGCCTCATGGAACCTGCAAACTCAGAAGCAACATAAATTATGGGAAATTCTTTCTCAGCTAAAGTTTAGGTGAGGATTTCCAAAAGTACAGACCTAAGTTTAGGTGAGAATTTCAGGTGTGCAAACCTGAACACAAAGTGGAAGGAGATGGCTTATTTTGTCAAATTGACAATGTCATTTAGGAAAGGTAGGCAAAGGAATATGCTCCCACCACATGCTCTAGTAGATAAAGTTGACAGCATAATCTGCATCTACTGTGAGTTGGTTACTCAGAGGGAAGGGGAGCCTCTGTATGCCCGCTAGTCTGCAGAGGCTTCACATACATTCTCAGTGCCTCAGACAGGCTGAGGCAGATCCTAGACCCACTTTACTGTAAGGAAATAGAACCTGCACAGTGCTTGCTTAAGGTCACATGAGATCAGTAGACTCCTGCCCAGTGCTGTATACAATCTTAGAGCTTAGTAAACTTCATGGTGACAACAAAGAAAGTCAGTGGCAGGGTTGTTCATTTCTCCAGTATATACTTCTAGGTAGGACAAAGTTATCCTATCTAATACTTGCAAATCTACAATATAAATATGCTCTCTTAGAAGTTTTATTTTGCTTTTTAATGTATTTGGTACAGGGTCTCACTAAGCAGCTTGGGCTCATAGTGAGCCTCCTGTTTTAGCCTCTCTAGCTCTGGAATTAAAGGTGTGCCACCCACTTGGACTTGGTGGCTGGCTCAGCATGCCCTAGGCTGGGGCTGGTGCAGGGAATTGAACCCCTGTCCTTGTGCTTGCCTAAGCAGGTGCTTAGCCTGCTGAACTATTGTTTTCTGTTTTGTTTTTTTTGGGGGGGGGGCTGGCTCAGCCTGCCCTGAGGGTGGAGCTGGCATGGCTGGGGATGGAACCGTGGTCTCCTGTGCCTGCCTAAGCTTGCCTGAGCAGGCACTTTAGATCACTGAGCTATCTCACCAGCCCAGTGCTGAGATATCTTGCTGGCCTTTGTTGCTTTTTTTTTTTAGAGGTTTGATTTTTAGCATTCTCTTGTTAATGACTACTTTGATGAACTCATTACTTTGTGATTAAGGAGGACTTCTCTCTTGCATTTTCCTGAATTTTCTATAGAAAGCATGAGTTACTGCTGTGATTAGAAATCTGCAGTCAGCTCCTAATATCCAGAGATTCCAATGAATTTAACTACATGAAAATAAAAAATACTCAATGCAACTATATTGAACATGAATCAAATTTTTCTTTGTATGATTCCCTAAACAACACAGTGTAACAGCTACTTATATAATATGCACATTATATTAAATACTGCAAGTAGCCTAGAGATGATTTAGGATACGGGTTATAATTAGATATCTCCTAGGCTAGTTCATAGGAGGGCCCGTATTTGCTTTCTTGAGAGCTTCCTGAACCCGCTCCCTGTGGAAGCTGAAGCATCATGGCACTTTCATATTTTTCTGAAAGAAGACTGTGCTACCTTTTCGTCGCTTCCATCTTTGCAGTCCAGGTCATGGTCACATGTCCACTCTGCCAATACACACTCTCCACTGCTGTGGCACTTAACCTCCCCCGCTGGGCACTGTGGGGGCCAAGCAGCGGGACAGCCTTCTTCATCCGAGTGGTCCACGCAGTCTGGGCTCCCATCACAGTGCAGAGAGTAGGAAATGCACTGGCCGCTTTTACACCTAAATTCAGATGTGCTGCAGTTCTCAGGAACTGGAAAAAGGAAGCCTAAGCTAAGAGTCAGATACAAAGTAATTCAGAGACAAATAAAATGATTTGAAGAGTCCCCTGCTTCTGCTATTGCCGTGGGAATCATTTGTAGCAGGTGTCAGAGCAGGAGAGTGGGAGGAGATGCCTTATTTTGTCAAATTGATCTCAATTTCATTTAGGAAACATAGGCAAAGGAATGTGCTCCTACCACATGCTCCAGTAGATAAAATTGACAGCATAATCTGCATCTACTGTGAGTTCAAGCTGAGTTAGGCTGAAAAGGAACTACTGATGGGCCCTTCTCCCACACAGAAGCTGCCCCCAAATCCCCTTTTACCTTAGAAAAGAATTGCTGACAGACAAGGATGGAAGAACATGTAGAAGAACTCCGGAAGGAGAGGCAGTGTAAGGACTCTCCTCTAGGCCCTTTATTTCATGTACAAAAAAGAAAAAGAATTTCCTACAACATGCACATATTCTCTAATTCATGTTCTTACACTCAATAACTATAGATAGATATTGCTTGATTTGGTTTAAGAAAAAGATCCAGGCCCTATGGAAAGCCCTAAGTATATATTAATAAGTAAACGATGCTCAAGTCTTCCTGTGAATCCGAGCGCAGTCACAGCCCTGGCAGTGCACTTGCCTCCCCCCAAAGCTATCATGGTGCCTCACCCAGCACCCTCACTTGCCACTTCAGCTCTTATAATTCTTTCTTCTACCCTCATCCCAAGGATGATGTGAGTCTTTGAAACGTGTCACTGGTAAGAATAAAAATAATGACTATCCCATCTTTCCCAAAATGAGGGGAAGTACAGTCACCTGGAAAGACCTAGAACCAAAACTTTCATCTTCTGGGATGTAGATTTTAGCTCAACAAAAAATAATTTCAAGAAGTAGTATTTTGTGGCTGAGGGATGTTCAGATCATCTCTAAAGTTCTCCCAACTCAAATCCTCTCATATTATTCTGCCACCTCCACTGTAAGCGCAAGCAACCCTCACTATTCGTAGCTTCAGTATTTACACATTAAACTACTTGCTGACCCCAAAGTCAATGCTTCCATACCTTCACGGTCATTTGCAGATGTAAGACGGCATTAAAGAAAATCTGTACCACCCAATGTGTTACTAGCTGTGACTGCACAACTCTCTGCCTTCTTAAGCAAGACTCAGATTGTAAGCATGTGTCCATTTGGCAGTGCATTTAGGAGCATACTTCCACATTTGCTTACTCTGGGTGACTTTGCTATTTAAAATAGGCTCCAAGTACCACGCGACAGCCCATTTAGTGTTCCCAGGCACTAGAAGGCTGTGATGTATCTTCAGGAGAAAGAGCTTATGCTGGCTAGGCTTCCTGAAGGCCTGGATTCTATTGCTGCAAGTTTAATGGTAATGAATCAGTACCACATATTAAGACATCTTCAAGCAGAAACACACAATAAAGTTGCACATCCAGTGATTGATGAAAATGTTCTGACAAGTGGTTCAAGGGAACCCAACCTCGTATTTTGCCTTCTAGTAATGGTTTGGCACATGCTAATTCAGATATAAAACTTTATAAGACATAGTTACTGCAAATAAGAATAATCAACTGTAACACAGTTTATAATAATTGTGAAAAGCACTATGGAACTTACTACATCCTTGTTCATCGCTTTTGTCAGAGCAGTCTAGGTTCCCATCACACAACCAACTCTTAGGGATACAGCGAGCCTCTTCATCACAATGCAGAGAACAGTCCTCAGTGGGTTTCCAGCAGGCCACCTCGTCAGAGCCATCGGGGCACTGCGGGGCCCCGTCGCAGTGGTACTTCCCCTCTATGCACCTGCTTCCATCCAGACACTGGAAGACCCCTGGAGTGGGAAGGACACAGGCTAGAATCCCTCACAAAAGGTTCAAAACTGGGTAAACTCACTCTTGTCCTGGAGTTGGAGGTGTAACCCTCAAGTTTATTTTATCTCACTTCTAATATCTAATTGACCATATGCACTCTCTAATGATATGCTTGGGTCAATTAAGTCAGTGAACTGAATCTGGGCATTTAAGGAATTCCTGTTTGTTTCACTATGATGATGCCATTAGACCACTACCATCTCTTACATAGGAACCACTTAGGACATGACTTAAGGGTAATGAAACAGGCAATGAGAGAACCAGGATCCTGATGGATGGTGGCTTTTATCTAGGGTAGCTTGTCTAGAAAAAGTTGGTATGATTAGAATTAAGCAAGTGCTCTGACAGTTCATACCATACTCTCAGACCCTGGTGGTATAAGTGACCCAAAAGACCGAGGACAGGAGGCGGTGACAGACCTGGCCTGTAACAGATCTGGGAGCAGTTCTCCTCATCCGAGCCATCCTGACAGTCATGCTCGCTATCACAAAGGGACACCACGGAGATGCACTTCTCCGCTTCATGACAGAGCACGGAGGAAGGATCAAGTTCAAACTGAGGTGGTGAGGGAAGGGCAGCTGGGCTGCTCCTCCAACCTCAGGATCTAGGGCAAAATTGTCTCAGCATGTCAGTACACGTGGTCCTGCCAGGGGGCGCTCTCCTACGCGCCCTTCCTGTGGAAAGCTGTGTTGCGCTTCAGGACCAAGGCTTCTGTGCTTCATAGAACAATGAAATTGGTCCAAAGCTTACATCCTTAGATAAAATGTACTTCATAATTTGGGCAAATTATTCTCTTTTCAGCCTACGAACTTTATTTTTTTTTCATTATCTTGTGTAGTGTTCCAGTCCGGGACATGAAAAGTGCAGACATCCACTGCAGGGTGGCATTTTAGTCATGGACAGACTGCAACAGCCTCGAGTATCTCTTTCGTTATAGCTGAGTAAATACTTCATTATATAAAAATACCACATTTTTTTTATCCATTACTCAGTTGATGGGCATTTTGGGTTGTTTCCAAGATTTAGCTATGACAAATTGTGCTGCTATAAACACGGGGGTACACATGCATCACTGTGGTATGATGTTTCAGTTTGTTTGTTTTTTTTAAATATACCCAGGAGGGAATAACTGGGTTGAATGGGACCTCTAATCCTAGTTTTTTGTTTTTTGGGTTTTTAAAAATCTTTTATTTATTTGTTACAGGGTCTTAGTACGCAGCTCAGACTTATAGTGACCATCCTGTCTCAGCCTCCCCAGTGTTGGGATCATAGGGGGTGCCACCATGCCCAGTTTCAGTGGCTGGCATGGCATACCAGAGATCAAACCCAGGTCTTTGCCACTTGCCAGGCAGGTGCTTAGACCATTGAGCTGTCTCTCCAGGCCTATAATCCTAGTTTTTTGAGGTGTCTCTATTCTGATTTTCATAATGGTTGCACCAGTCTGCACTCCCACCAACAGTGGAAAAGGGTTCCTTTTTTTCCCTACAACCTCTCCATCATTTGTTATTGGTTAGTTTCTTTATGATAGCTATTCTTTCTGGGGTGATATGGAATCTCAGTGTTTTTGCTACTTCTTTCTTTTAAAAAAAGAATACGCTACACAAATGAAAGTAGTCCCATAAGATTACAAAACAGCTGATTTTTTTTTATCACCTGGTGACATCAGTAACATCAGTGTTGGGTAGAACAAATTAGTCATGTATTTGCGGTAGTGCTGGTATAAAGCTACAGTGTTCTCTGTCCTATAAAACCACAGCATCTACAATTATGTAGAGTAATGACCTATACTATCTACATTCATAGATCTATGATGAGGTCGTCTCACTGCACACTTCTTAGAATGTATCTTTATCACTAAGTGACACATGACTCTCTCTCTGGTTTCCTGCTAGAGCACCCTGTAGCCTAGCACCAAGGCCAGCATAAGTAGTCATTCACTTGCTAAGATGCATAAATTATACCATTAAAGTCATCAATTAGTATTCCTCAGCAGCTATGGTAGCAAGTGAACAGATTTGTTAGACTAATTAAAACTGGAATTGTTACAGAAAAGCTAATTTCATTTGCAAACTTTATTTGCATATAAGAAATAAATCTTCATGCCTGATGTTTCATAGCCTTAAGGTCAGGTTAAACCAACCAAAAAGTAAGGCAGAGTGAACAGAAGAGGACCATAAACCAGTACAGGAGCAGATACATCATAGAAATGGCTCTGGCCTTCGGTTCCTGCTCCCCCACTGGACATCAGCTGGTTCTAGCACAGCCCTAATGATATTTATGCTATTGGCTTTTCTTTTTCCGTCCCCTGATCTAGGAGCAGTGTTTTTTGCTCTATGCCAAAGGCTTGCATAGAAATAAAAATGTAAACCACCTTTAAGTAGAATTATCTGAAAAATGCTAACACAACTTCAACAAAAGTAAAAGTGCTGCTCTTCCCAGTACAGGATGTACATCCTTAATCCAAAATTCAGAAACCTTAATGTTCCAAAATCTAAAATTATCTGAGTGTCAAAGTAATGGCATAAGTAAAAAATTCTACACCTGACCTCCTGCGACACATCTCATAGTCAAAATGAAAGAGCACTAAAAATATTATATAAAGTAAACTTCAATCTAGGTGCATAAGGTGTATATGAGACATAAATGAATTGCACACTTAGACTTGGGTCCTACCCCCAGGAGAGCTCATTATGCATATGCAAATATATTTACTCCAGAATTTTAAATAAATTCAAAATCTGAAACATTCTTCCTAAGCATTTCAGATTGGAGATACTCGGCCTGCAAAATGTTATTTGCTATGAATTTCAAGGGAGGGGCGATCCTTTGAAAAATTAGTGTGGGAAGCTGGCTAAGTGCAAATTACATGGATTTCTTTATGGACAGATGAAAAGCCATGAATATGCTAATGTTCAAGATGATTTCCAAAAAGGAAGTGGTGTGCATACCTCTTTGAATAATACTAAGAGACATGCATCATTTGACAACTTTAAGAAATGTGTTATATTTCTTTTTATTTCTAGAATATGGAAAAGCTAGGGAGATAGCATCCTAATCGTGACTTGGGACAACTGCCAAACACAAATTCAGCACTCGGGATGCTGTCCAAGGAAAGATAGAGAAAATGTGTATCAAAAAATAACCTGACAAAGGAAGACTCGCCTGGCACTTCCTGGTCCTCTGCCAAGATGACCATTTTCCTTATGTGTGGCTCCTTCAGCACGGAGAAGGGTTCCAGAGTCTTCCTGTTCCAGAGCACGAGAGCTGCCTTATCCACAGTCACCAGGTAGGGTGTGTGGGCTGCTATGAGCCCATCGCTCCAGGATTTGTTCAAAGAGTACGTCCTGTTTTTTAGGAGACTGAGACTTTGCAACCCTAAGGGAGAGTCAAAGTCTTAGAAGATGAGGCTAAACAGGGGATCTGGGACCCTAAGGTGTGTGGTGCCGGAATACTACTTGAGTAAGGCTTAAAAACCTAAAAGTAAAACAAAGCTCATGCTGTTGCTATCAAGTTTTGTATGTTTTAGTTGTACATGGAAAGACAGTGCAGGATGTATTTCAAACTCCAGGAAAGAAAAAGGGCTTCAGTCTGCCTTGAGGGTAAATGGGAGTTGATTTTACTGCCTTCAACTCTAACCATCAGCATCTTCCTGCCAGTCCTTGAGGATGGCCTCTGGATAACAAGATGCTCACAGTCAGCTATGCAGGAATGGCATGCACCTGAGATCACGCTGCCTCTTCTGCTGTGGCAGTTTGCTTCCATTGCCTCTATGTCTAGAAGTAGAGACAAATTCTCAATGTAACAAAAGCTATTAAGAATATTTTAAAAAGTGGTTAGGTGTACCATTTCTCAAGTTTTCTATCTTTTAAATCCCCAACACAGACCTTCAGATAAAAGATAAGTTTGAGGTAGGTGACTTGTCCAGGCTTTCACCATTAAAATTAGAGTGAGAGAATAACTGGAGTAACTGAAAGAGAAGGTTTTGAATGTTTTCACCACAAAAAAATTAAAACTGACATGTGTTGGGCATGACATATTTGCTAACTAATTGCCCTGATTTGGTCATCACACACACTCATGCCAAAGCGCCACAGTGTGCTCCACAAATGTGTACAATGTGTGTGGAATAGAAAAAAAAGTTTCTTAAGCACACCCAAAAATAGCAATAATAAAAAAAATAGAAATTTCAAAGAAGGACTCAAAGCATTATAGCCTTCAAGACAAATTTGGAAATTAAAAAAAAGACAAGTTTGGAGTTGCTCACCCCTTGCATCATTTCCCCCAGACAGGCTGCACAGTACTCACCCAGCCCCTTGCTGGTCCACAGGATGCTAGCCGAGCTGAGGTCTAAGGCCATCTGGATGTCCGCTGTCCAGGCGCCTCTCCAGACTGTCTGTCTGTTTTGGCCATCGAGGGTCATACTTTGCAAGTGGCTGCTACTCTCCACCCAATAGAGTGTCCTCCTTGGCCAGTCGAGAAGCAGCTGCAGTATAATGCCGCCTGTGTGATAGAGGAATGTTGTGTCCGCACCAGGAACTGTCGTCTTCCAAATGGCACTTCGGTCACAGGGCAGCCAGTATACATTCCCTGTTGGTATGTCCACATTTGCTGAGCAGACTGAAGAGGAAAAGTAACTCCATTACAAAGAGCTTTCAAGTAGATTCCTGGACTGACTCAAATTCTAGGCCAAGGAAAGAAGAGTCAGGCCTGCTCTAACTTGGGTACCTTGTCACAGGACCTCACTTGGTGCTGTCAACCACATGACAAAGGCAGCATTCATTCCCTGCATTTGATAGACTAGATGCCCAAGGGGCAAAGCCTGTGTTTGAAAGCAGGTCTCTAACTTCAGATTCACATTCCTTTTTCTCATAGGTTAAGTATGAAAATCAATTGCATGTTAAATGACTAGAATTTAAATTGATGTCAGAAAGCAAAGGTCGGGTTAGAGACACACTGCAGTGGTATAGATGACCACTGAAGGAGAGTATGGACTGTGGTGAGGAAAACCTACAAGATACAGATGTGATGGGAACCAAGTATATAAAAGCCACAAAATGTTTACTTTCAAAGGTGAATAATTGAATTAGGCATTAGCCTTCCAAAAACTCTACTTATCACTAGCTAGCAGGTCTAAACTAGGAACTGAGCTATTCTGAAATGTGGTCTAGCATAAAGGTTGAGAACAACATCAGGCTAGCAGCTCAGAAAGCCTCGTGCAAAACCCTATTCTACCATAAGTTTTTGGTTAACTTCTATGCCTCACTTTTCTTAAAAGTATGATGGGGACAGTGCTTCTCCTTTAAGATTGTTATGAGAATTCAGGGTTATAGCATATAACATGCTTGGAGTAGCATCTGCTGTTGCACACCACGTACTGAAGTTCACTTACACAAGCTCGCAACAGTTAAGTTCAGGAGTTCTGTAGGATGTCTGGTCAATGCAAAATGTAAGTTATATGATTTTGTTAAAAGTAATACCTAACATGTTGCACCATAATTATTTTCCTACATTTTGGTATTTGAATATTCTTTTCTGAAATGCTTGGGACCAGATGTGCTTTAGATTTTGGATTTTTAAAAGAATATAGATAGATATAGATAGATATAGATAGATAGTTAGATAGATAGATAGATTGATTGATTGATTGATTTACACACACACACACACACACACACACACACACACACATGCACACATTGAGTGCACCTGCATTTTGCTTGCAACCCACCACATGCTGTCAGGACTAGATTTTTTTTTTACTTACTGCATCATATAGGCACTGAAATGCTTTTGGATTTCACAGCACCTTCAATTTCAGATGTTTGGGCTACAGCAGCCCAACCTGTGTGTCTACTATCATTTCTTTATACTGACTGTGTCCATATGGTGGAGATCTATATGCAGGTTTGCACTGCGCACCCCTTCTCAGCTGCACAGCCAACAGTGTCATACTGCAGATCGAAATCTGTCATTGTGGGAGTATTTACACCATGAATACTGTAAGCACTATAAATCAAGGTTTGATTTTTTTTCTTAACTTTTGTTCATAGAATTGCCAATGAGCTAGCTAAATCTGGCCTGGCATTTTTTTTTTTTTTTGCAGGTAGCTTTTAGTGCAGTGTAACCAATCACACATTATGGCCCCTTTCATGATACAATGGCAGAGTGCTGAGCAAGCCTAAAGTGGTCACTGTCTGGTGTTTTACACAAAGGTTTACTAATCCCTCATAAGATAGATTTAAGAAAATGACAAAGTATTAATAATTCAGATTACTTTTATGTGTGTCATATTTATAACCATTGAGCTTTAAATTCCACAAAATTGAGATTATTTTCTAATGTTTGAATTTTATTATCCAACTCAGCAAAGAAGTTATGCTGTTGATGAACTAATTCCAGTAAGTCTTCACTGCTTCACTTTTGTCTCATTTGCTTTTGGAAATGAAAGTATCAACCTACATTTAAGTAAAAACTATTCTCAACTATGCCTTTACATAATCAGATATTATGCAAGCATTTATTCAGAGATTGTTAAATCCAGCCTGAATTGCAACCATAGATTGGCTTCCAATCCAAGAATTCAATATAAAAAGAATCCTGTGAAAATCAGTTAAAATAACAATGTAGAAATTTACAATTAAAAAAAAAGAAATTTACAATAAAGAACGTCATACCTTTTTGCTACTTGTATAATAGTAAGCTTTATTATAAACATATTTTGTTGAATATATACACACTCCCCACCCTAGAAAGCTAGCTGTTCAGTCTTTTCTAGCACATAATTCAATATAACTGCAATAGCTCAAATGTTAATTATGAGGGAAGAAAACAAAGAGGCAAAGTGTAAAGTAGGGCATGGCTGCAAATAGAGATGCCCAAACACACAGGGCTTAATTTAGGGTGCTCTAAATTCTTCCTATTAATGGGATGTTAGAGTTGAAGCATTTCTGGACTATTCCTCACATTTTCATGAAAAGGAAGCTCCATAAAATTACACTACAGAATTCTCCCCATAATCATAGATGTTCTCCAAGACTTCTCCAAGAAAGGAGAAATGCCTTGAGGTTGGCAACTTAGTAAGGGCGGACTGACAGTTTGTGTCAAGCCCTTGTCTTTCCTGTGTCTGTCTGTATCATCCATGAGAATGTGTACTTGGCCCCAGAATTACAGTTATCCCTGGTCTTCTGCAGGTCTGAGTTTGAAAGTCCAGGTGCCAGGGTCACAGAATGTTCTCTGAGCCATGCTACAATAGTTCCTACAGACACACTAATCTTTCCAAGACAGGATTTTGAGGCCCTCCCGCTTTTGAGTAAGAATTTCACTTATATATTTTAGCTTCATTTTTCATATGAGGACAAGATTCATACAGCCAAGAAAAATACTAACACTAATATATTCTGAAGTAAAGAGGAGTTGAAAATGACAAGCTCATAGGTTGTAAGGAAACCATGCAATCTGTGAATAGGTCTAGATAGTAGAGTTGATGCTACAGTTCCTACATATCAAAGGCTGGGCTGCCTCTGTCTGGGATCTAGCCATTGCTAGAGTTTGGATCTTGAAAATCTCCCGAAGGCTCATGTTTGGTCCTCAGCTTAGCATTGCTGGGAGGTGGTGGACTATTTAGAATTGGGGCTTAACGAAGGAGCTTAGGTCATTGGGGGTGTGTCCTTGAATGGGGTTGTGAGACTCCAGCCTCTTCCTCCTCTCTTTTGCTCATTGGGCCTGAAGTGAGAGTTTTGCTCTACTGTTGATGCCCACCCTTGCCATTCAGCACCCTCATCAGAGGCCTAAGGGCAAAGACTCTACCTAAACACAACTTCTAAAACTCCAAGCCAAAATAAACTCTTTATTTATTGAACATTTTCTTTATAACGCTGATTATCTCAAGTATGTGTTGTACTAATAGAGAACCACAGAGTCTCCGTTCTGTACAAGAGCCTGCTCAGATGAAACGTCAGTCTCCTATAATCTTTGATATGATAGTTGTGATACAGAAACCAATTAGTCAGATAGCACACTGGGAGCAGGCAGCATTTTAATTAAGTGGGAAGATATTCATGTGAGTGATTCCTGAAGCAGCCATCAGACACACGAAAAGATCACTGCCCATTTTAGTTTCTACTGACTGTTTCCTAAGTCAAGGTTGGAAGCTGCAATGTGCCAGTCATTGTGCTGGACACAGGACACTTGGTGGGTGGCATTACCCTGAAGGAAGTCCCAGGGACATTTTAAAGAAGTGCTTGCAGGAAAGCCTATTCTTGGTACTTGGCATAGCACCCAGAGTACAGATATTCAGAAAACCAACTACTCACCCCAACTCATCTCAGTTAGCCTTTGAAAAGAAACTGTTTACATTGAGCCACAGTATAGGAAACTTGAAAGCGGGTGTGGCATTTAGGAGTGTAGGAGGGAAGAGAAAGTATGTATTATAATATTAAAATATCTCTCTGGTTCTCTAAATCTGCATTGCAAATTACTTTTAAATTAGTTTAGGAGAAATCTGCAATGCAAAATTGAGGCATAAAAGGCCCATTTCTATCTTCCCCTGGCTTAAAGTAAGCAGAGTGAAAATTAAAAAACTTTATTACTACATCACTAGGGCTTCCCTCGGTCTGACCACTCTTTGGTATGAAGACTTATTTAGATTGGGTAAAGGTTAGATTTTTGGATCATAGTTGTTTAGCACAAGAAAATAAAAGGGAGAATAAGAAACTAAATGAAAAGGTAATCCCTAATTACCTGTATGCTGTGTCCAAATCTCTTGCTTCTGGCCTGAATACCCATTGGAGTAGACCAGGTGTCCCTGTGCATTCGTCCAGTAGATGAAGTTCCTTTTCCAGTCAACATCCAACAAGTAGATGTTCCCAGCATGCTCTTGAATTAGAGTTCTCTCTATAGTGCTTCCCATAGACCCCACTTTCAACAAGTACAGACGTTTTCCAGAAGAAATCACAAGTTTTAACTCTAGAGAGGAGCGAGAAATTTTCCATTGGATCATTTGTCCCATAAGCCCACATTCCCTTCCTACACAGTGTGTCCCAAAGCTGAGGTAGCCACAGGAAGGGGACATAGCACATTTGCCTCTGAGGCAGGCACACGAACACTACCTGTGCACCAGCTCCTTGAAAAATGAGTAGCTTGGGCAAATGCAGTGCTGCTCAGCTTGCCCAAGGAACTGGGTCTCTTGGTTCCTGCTGAAAGGCTAAGGCAGACCCACAAGGATGAAGATGGAGCACAGCTCTGCTTGTATTAATAATACCTCACAACTAAGGATGCACAGATGCTTTTAAATAGTTACATAAGTTACTCAGGTGTTTCAGCTTAACTATATACTATATAATTCTTACAATAAAATTTAGGCTGATGAGTTTGCCACTGCAATTTACTATACTATTATTTCATTTAGAGTTACCCTGTAAAGATTTCTGAAAGGTTCTTAGAATATAAATATATTTTTAGTATTTATTTCTATTAAAGCCTTAGTATTTTATAGAAAAAGTCAGTTAAGTTGAATAGAGACATTCACTGGGTTATAGATCCTGTAATATATTGAAGATGAAATAGCAACATGGAGAAATTATGTTAACATCATTGAAGGAAACCAAAATTAAAATAGAGGGGCCAAGGAATTGGCTCAGTGACTTAAGTGTCTGCCTAGCAAGTGCAAGATCCTGAGTTCGATCCCTGGCACCAAAAAAAACCAAAACAAAACACTCAGTAGTAGTAAGATTCAATAAAAAAGCAAAAAATTGATTGGCATATGAATTATATTAGGAAGTAAAGCCATGCTCTCATGTTGAGCTGTGGGGGACTCGGGTCAATAATTTCTGACATTGCCAGTTGAACAGAAGACCCAATGCTATTATGGGCTGCTGGACTCTTAGAATATTTTGCTGAGTTTACACACCTATAATATTTAATAACAGAACTTAGGAAAAATGGGGTATACAGATGAATGCCCATTTTGTATCTGTGTATTCAAAGTGGTTAGGATAGATATATAGTTGCATTCTCTTAATGAATAGAGGGATTTGTTCTAATGGTGTTTGTAAATAGGATCACAAGTCTGCATCTTGTACAGCAATTAACCACTAAGAAGAATATATGCAGTGTGTCATTTGTTGAATCTGTACTTCTGATTTGATTTGAAACTGTCTCATTGCTATCTGTTTATCAATAAAATTTTGAAAAAAATATGAAAATAGAAACCATTTAGAAACATGTTAGAATATACATGCAACAGTCATTAAGAGCAGAGGTTGTATTTCTTCACTAACATATTTGCAAGTTTTTCATTGAAAAGAGAATGGCATAAGCTATTTTTTTCCTACTTTAAAACTATGAAACCCAATTCCCAGCAAGAGCTGAATAAACAAAGCATGGTATCTGCATATAACGAAATACCATTCAGTCTTAAAAAAGAAGAAAATCTAAAATACACTATAACATAGATGAATCTCAAAGATATCATGCTAAGTGAAATAGTTCAAACCCAAGACATAACTGCCATCATTTCATCAAATGTGGTGCCTGCAGGATGCAAATACATAAAGACAAAAGATAGAATGGCAGCTGACAGGACTAGAAGAAAAAGAGAAAGGGGCATTAATGCTGGATGTATTTCAGCTTGGGAAGGTGAAAACATTCTGGATATAAATGGTGGTGCAGGCTGTGCAAAGCATGAGTGTAATTAACACTACTCTATACTTCAAATGGTTAAGTGCTACATTTTCTGTTACATATATTTTAGTACAATAAAAAGAACAAAATGAATCACGAAGTTTTCATAACACAACCAGTCATCAAAGTAAATTGTGACTACAATGGTCATTGATTCTGAAGTGGGAATTGCAGAATTTTTTGAGTATCCAAAAATCATGTGTGCTTGAGCCAAGCCTTTTTACCCAGGGCACTTACCACTGCATGCACCGGAAGGTAAAAGAAACATTCCCTCTGGGCAGACACACTTATAGCCCTTGGGATGGACAGGCGACAGGAGGCACAAGTGGCTGCAAATGCCAGGAACACAAGCTGACTGTGTGCCTAATTTTAAAGAGAAACAAATTAAATAATTTCAGATTTATTTGGCCATACTAGTTCAAAACTTAGCACTGAAGATGAATTAAGCCATTTTTGCCTGAAGAGGAATATAAATATACCTGATACCTTCTAGCTAGGTATGTTGGCTTTTGGACTCTGGTGGTCTCCTAACTGCATTTCTTTCTTTTCTTTTTCTTTAAATCTTTTATTTATTTCTTTGTTTGGTACAAGGTCTCACTAAGCAGCTCAGACTCATAGTGATCCTCCTCTCTCAGCCTACCCAGTGCTGGGATAACAGGCGTATGCCAACACATCCAGCTTCAGTGGCAGGCTTGGTGACTGGGGCCAGCATGGCATGTGGTACCAGGGATCAAACCCGAATCTTTGTACTTGCCAGACAGGCACTTAGACCACTGGGATATCTCCCCAGTCCTAAGGAAATGTGTCCCCCCAACCCTCAGAACCAAGGATTGAACTTGGAACCTTGTGCTTGGCACTTAAGCCACTGAGCTATCTCCTCGGCCTCTACTTGTATTTCTGATAGAGATAATTACTTATCTATTTTAGGCTAAGGCCAATAAAACTTCACCCAACAGCATCTTCTCCTTGGAGAATGGTGAGTTTCATTTCCTTTTTGGAAGAATTTCTTAGAGTGGTCTAGGCTACCTCTTTTGGTTGGGTTTTCAGGCCCATTTAAGAGGCATTATGTCAGGCAGGTGAGATGGGATATGCCTATAATCCCAGCACTCAGGAGGCAGAGGCAGGAGGACTTCCATCAGTTTGAGTCCAGCCTGGACTACATAGTGACACACTACCGCAAAAAGGAAAAAAAGATAGAAGAAGAAGGAGGAGGAAGAGGAGAAGGAGGAGGGGAAGGAGAAAGAGAAGCAGAAGCAGAAACAGAAGAAGGAGAAGGAAGAGAAGGAGGAGAAGGAGAGGAGGAAGAGGCAGTGTCTGAGTTGAAGCTAACATAATTTCAAACTAACAGCAGCTGTTACTTTTCTACCAGTGAGCCTTTGACTTCTAAGAACAAGATACCTCTGTTCTTTTACCCTCCTACTATTTGACATGCCAGTAGAGAAACTGTCTTAGCCCCTCTGTGAATAGCTTAATATTCTGTTTTCTACACTTCAGACCTTAAAAAATCTGTCTGATGCTTTGAAAAGGCTTAAGACATACACCTTAGAGTAAGTCTTCTGAGGGCGCTTCTGTTCAGTTCACCTTAGAAGTCCTAAGTCTAGAAGAATATCTAGAACATTTCCCTGTCTCAAAAGGACAAAATCCAACCCCACACTGCGGTAGTGCCTCGGGAAGACGTGAGTCAGTGCGCACTCAGATTCACAACATTCAAAAACAAGCCTTTTACTTTCTCTGAAATGGCTACTACAGAATTTTTGGAGTAGCAGGGAGCATGCTTCCTTGAGCTAAGCCCTTCTACCCAGGGGACCTACTACCGCAGGTACCAGAAAGTAACTCCCTCTGGACAAACACATTTACAGTGTTTTACTTACTTGGAGGCTGCAGGGACCTGTGGAGGACTGAGAAAGCAGATATAGATGCATCCAGCAACACTCTTTTTTCCTCTGGGCTGTAGAGTGAGGCATGCAGCAGCTGTGTTTTACTTGCCCAGAAGAAGGAGTTCTCAAACACAGCTAGGCCTACTGGATCTTCACCTTCTAAGCGCTTTGCAAAGCTGTACCTCCCACTGCCGTCCACTTTCACCGTCTCTATGGACTGAAGGGTTAGAGCCCTGTGAGAGCACAGCATCGTCCGCACGTGTTGCTGAGGGTGACATCACCTCTAGCCCCTGAACCCTGACAAAACACCTCTACATGGTATCAGTCTTATGGAGATGAATTCATCTTATGATTCAAAGAAGCAAATGTGAAGGCATACATACCGGATAGCTTCTAGAACAAGGCGTGGTCTCAGATGTGTCATACAAGTAGTACTATAAGCTACTATCCATATCCAGACCAAATCCTTTATCTCCATTCTCCAACTACCTTATGAGGTATGTACTCTAGCTTCTGTTTTTCAGAGGACCACAATCAGCCAAAACCACAACTAGGAAGTAATAGGCCTGATAACATGCCTCACAGCTTATATCTAAAGCAATTATGTCATGCTGGTCTTCTGTTTTGGTATTTCCAAAAATAAGGTACCACAGAATGTGACACAAAGACGTAAGAATTTTAGTGTGAGTACCTAAGTAAATACATGCCTGTAAGAAGTAATCAGTGATCTTAAAAGGTTTTGTATCCTCAGTACAACATAGACTATGATCTATACTCCCAGAAAACGTCAACACTGTTAGACTGTAGACTGATTAAAATAATCAGATTGAGTCTCTCAGTCTAGGTGGGTGCACTGTGTGCCCCCCAAAGATGTTATGCCATTATCTCTTGATTTTTTCTTTTCATGGACAGAAGATTCTCCCCAGCATTGATGTATGACTTAAGAGAATGCTATACTTCCCTAGAGAGTCATACCAAGCTCCTACCCAAGGGTTTATCTTTTCCCAGGGGCCCATTAAGGTACCTGTTTATATCCACTGATCCAGTAGAGCCTGCCAGTCATTTGGTCCAGTGTCAGCCCTAAAGGCTGCTGGGCGGTTACCACCTCAACCACCTTCCTGTCAGAGCCATCCATCCCCGCAGTTTCAATTGTCCTTCTGCCTTCCTCGCCTCCATTTACCCAATACAGGTACCTGCAGACAGCACAAGTTCAAGATGAAAGTCCGCTTACTGTATGCGGGCCTGTGTTACTCTCAATCACCCTCTCCCTTTCACATTCTCATATGAACCTCAAATCGTTGAACTGCTAATGGTGCTGGAGATTCTTGCACAAAGCTACGAACTTTGAAAAATGTCACTCAATTAAATTCAATTTAGGATTCAATATAGATAAAGTGGGGGGACAAATGAAATCTAGACTGAAACAGACTGACATGCACTCACATTTACTGAAATGAACCTGGTACTGGAAAAATAAAAGGGAGGTGGAAGGAAAAGAACCAAAAGGTGTTTTGTACATGTCCCAATCCCTTGCTATGAGTGTATACTGAAAACATGTACTAATGAAAGTATATATATTTGTATATATTACAAATATATAGTATATTCATAATTATATATAAAACATTATATATATATATTAATTTATTTATTCCAAATGAAATATAACTTACTTCTTTGTAGAAAACACTACTAGCTGCTCCGGCACAACATCTTTTTCCAAGATTTTGATGTAGCCTCTACCATCACTTAAGCCGGCACAGATGGACCTTGCAAAGCTGCTGGCCCAATATAACTGTCCCGTGAACCAGTCCAAAGAGATACTGTTCACTGTGGTAAGTTCTGGGGACACAGGAGACTGTGTCACGTTCTGCATTGTCTATGCCTATCTTTCCTTGAGGACAAAGAACTCAATACTTTTCTACATCCTTTGATGTCAAGCTGTAGAATGAGATAAACAGAACCCAAGGGATAAGGCCATAGGTGTCCTAAGCTGTCTCCAATGCTCAGAGGCTGCAGGGCAAAAGGAGGGCCTGAAAGAGGGTTAACCAAGGGACCCATGAAGTTGTGACCTTACTTTAGGCAATAGTCAAGGCAAGTCTCAGGGGAACTGTGATAAACTCTGTCTCTGAATTGCTATCAGAGCGCTTTTACATTCCTCGCACCACCCCAGCCTCTTCTTCATGTACACTCTTTGGTTTAACCCCGACACTTACCCCATAAGACAAGTCATAGCACATTCATCTATTAAAAACAGGTCCAAGGGGTGAAGAATTTGCCTGAGCTCATATAGGTCCTGCTGGGACTGATGGTCTCCAGAAACTGATGGTCTCCAGAGGTTCCACCGCAAGCCTTTCAATGCTGCTTAATAATACTAATTACACGCCCCAAGTTATGCTCTCTCATGCTCCCACAGAGCCAAATGTATGCAGTCTTATTTCACATCAGGCTTGGATCTCTTGTGCTTCATGACAAGCGAGTCACAGGAAGTGGTCCAGGCAAATTCATATGCTTCCTATTCTATGTTGAAAGTGTGTTGCAATTTAGAGATGGGATGTCCCCCAAAGGCACCTGTCACAGGCTGGACCCAGCCTCTGGTGCTACTAGGAAATAGTAGGAACATTTAAGAAGTGGGGCTCAGCGGGGGCTTTAAGTCAGGGGCATCCTTTGGAGGGGACTGTGGAGCACTGATCTCTTTCTTTCTATGCTTACAGATGCCATCAAGTGAGCATCTTCCTCTGCCTCACACTTCTGTCATCAAATATTGCCTCTCTATGGGGCCCAAGCAACAGGGCCAATCCATTGTGGACTATAACGTTCAAAAGTGAAAGCCCAGAATAAGAAATGCTTCATTTTTAGTTATCTCAATTACTTTTGTTACAGTAATGCAAAGCTGACTAAAACAAGTAGTTTTAAAAATTATATCTCTTAGTGCCTACAAGATATACCTGGGTAGAGGAGAACAGGGTTTGGCTTCCCAGAGATAAACACATTTAGGGTCTTATCCACCCAGAAGTACATGCTTCTTTCCAGGTCATATGCCACAGAACTAGGTCTTGTTCGTATAGGTATCAGACTCTCATAGATGCCTGTTCTTTGATCCAGAACACCAAGCACTTGGTCGGCTGCTATAAGAATTTTCATATCACCATCTGCAATAAAAGGAAGTGCCTGACATGTTGCTTTAAAGGTTTCTTCATACATTTCCCTTAAACTAGAGGTAGTGTTTCATCTCCCATGCCTCAATCTACTTCTCCATAATGCCTGGGCTAAGTGTACTGTGAGAAGATCTAATTGGTACCTTAGTTCTCTCTCTTTTGTTTGAACTTCAACACAATGAATTAATCTTTGAAAATGTACTGCTTTATTCATTCACAAGGCAGGTGTGCCTTTCCATGCCTGGTATGCAACAGCCAAAAGTGAGTGTTCCAGGGGTAAAAGGCACAAGCCTAGTTAGGACTGTATTGGTTAGGTCCCTGGAACACTGAATTTTATATCCTGCAGAGCAACTAAGCTGTTTAATTCTGCTGATACTAGGATTAGGCTATGAATGTTATAATAGACGCTTCCTTGTGGAAAGAATAGAGTCATCTCTAGTACTAGACTTTAAAATGAATCATCTATGTCACTGTTCTCTATAATTCTGCTAAGCATAAATGAGAGCTAGGCTCTGCTTCTTGTGTAGAAACTCACCTGTAGCTCGACATTTGCTGCCATTGTAAAGCTGGTAGCCTTGAACACAGTCACAGGAGTAAGAGCCAGGCGTATTACGACACAGTTGGTCACAAGGACCATATGCCATAGAGCACTCATCTACATCTGATGACAGAGAACTGTGAGTTAGAGGCAATCTAGGAACCAACCCTTCTGTATTTTTGTCCTTCTGAGACATTTTTCCAATGTTATCAAAATAAATATTACATGGAAATTGTGGCACCAGATGCTGGAATAGACCATACCAGCTGCCATAGATTTTCCATTCACATAAATGTAACAGCATAAATTCCGATATAAGACCCCAGATGGCTAGCTGATATGGAATACTGAACCATGATATCCTAGTGGCACTCCTGGTATGTAGCACTTACAACCATCCAGGATCAATTCCAGAGTCCTCAGCTGACAATGGGGAAATACAGAAAAGGGTCAAGCCCTGCAGAGATAAAGTGCTATCATTTCTCAACACCTTGTGGCAGGAATATGGTGTGAGTCACAAACTATGGGAAATTGGTTAATTGACTGATTGAACAGGAAGGAATATGGTTTACTGGCTGGATTGCTGAGGAAACATCATTCCTCCAAATTCATAGGGCCTTAAACTGGAATAATGCCTTTCCATCCCAGGAGAAGAATAATTAGTATCTGATTATAGTCAAGCTTCATGGCTAGCCAAGTTCTGCAATGGATCAGAAACCTAAGAAGGACACTGCAAGAATCTGAACTGGAAAATATACCAAGTCCAGAACCTTCTGAGGTCATGACCATGTACTCACTTCATATTTTCAATGAAGAATAATATATGTATATATATATACACATATATTATATATTTTACTTTAATTAGTAAAATTATTAAAATTTAATTAAAATATATAAGTATAAAAAACTCATAACAATTATTCCTGAATTCTTAATATAAAAATCCTGTAGAACACAATCTCAATGTGACCTAATAAATCACTATCTCTTTTTCTCATATCTTTTTTGAGTAGGGAGGTTTTATAGGCAAGAAGCCACTGGAGTCAGAGTGTTACTGAATAGAAGTTCTTGACATGGCTCAGGGCTATCTACCCTTGAAGCCAGGGCTTACCCTTTGAATCACATTTTAACCTAAAGTAGAATCCTGTATTTTTTTGTAGGTCAGTATTATAATGTAACAGCCATAATTTTTTCAAATTATTACTGCAGAGCAAAGATATGCAAAATTTAGTTTAGCCTTCTGGCAGCTTAATCTCATTTTATAAATGGGAGAAATGGGATTTGAAGGATCAGATGACCTAAAGCAAATCAGCTAATAGAAACAGGCAAGATAGAAATAAAATGAGGTCTAAAGTTAGGGTAGATCCTGAGGCCCTGCTAGGAACCCTAAGCATAGCAGTGCCAGGACAAGTGTATTTCTTCTGTGCCAGAAACCTGTAAGTTCCATAAGAGAAAGATGCTAAACTTCACATTTTCCTGCTAGGCAATAGTTGACCTGCAATTCTCACAAGAAAAGACCAATAAAAGCACTAATAAAGATGCAGAGAAACTAAAACGCTGGCAGAAATAATAAACAGTGCAACTTTTTTTGCTTGTTCCTCAAAAAGTTAAATATAAAACTTACTACATGACCCAGAAATTTCACTTCTGAAATAATCTCAGAAAATTGAAGGTGGAGATTCAAACAGATATTTGTATGCCAATGTGCTTGGCAGTATTGGTCACAATAGCTAGAAGTCTGTTCTATCAACAGATAACACAGGTCAACAAATGTGGTACACACATCCAATAGAATTATTTAGCCTTAAAAGGAAGAGAGGAAAGAGTGAGCGGAAGCAGAATTGAAGGGAGGAGAACGGATGCATGACATTGTAAGTACCCAATGAATGGTACACTTAGCACAGCTAAACTCATAAAACTTATAGTACATATGTGTCACCACAATAAAAGTGTTTTAAAAGGCAAGTCGAATGTGTTCTGACCTGCACAGCTCCTCCCATCAGGCTGCAGCTTCCACCCTGCCCCGCAGGAGCACTGGGCACCCCAGGCGGTGTCGCTGCATAGCTCCTCACAGCCTACGTTCACCACAGAGCAGTTTTTGCCTGGTAGAGACAGAGCATGGTCAAACGAGCTGAACACAGTGGAGATCCTCATTAAAAGCAAGTGTACACTAAGTCCCCTCTTTACCTATCCCAGGCATAGAAGGTTAACTGTTTATGAATAACCTCTGACTCTGACCTAGGCATGTGGAGCTGTCAGGAGTCCTGGGCAAGGGAAGCCACATTTCTTCCCAGGGCAAGAGTCTGGACAATCTCAAAGGCTGGTGATTTTACTGTTGCCCAGAGAGGAGAGCAGCCTCTGATCTGTTCTCTCTGGAATGTGTGATGACTAGGGTCCCTACTTCAGGAATTGATATGTTGACTTATGAGTTCTAATGAATTATCTATATAGGAAAAAAGCTTATGTTTCATCTGACTTTTATGCTTTTTGCATGACTTGTTTGTTTTCCTTTAGTACAATTCCTTGAAATCTTTAACAGTACTACAAAAGTTTCATGGTACACATGTAAGATCAGATTTGGGAAAGAAATTAGGAGAGAGACAACAAATTGACTCAGGGAAGGATCTCAGTTTTCCATTTACCCATCAAGAAAGGTTAGAAAGTCAGAGGTGCTGCTCCCTGTTTGCCACAAAAATATTCTTTCTGGGGCCTTTCTCTGTTATGTCTTTATAGTATCCTATATTTTGTCTTAAATAAATTATTGTTTCTCGGTTAGTAAGACATTTGTCAACGGATTATCTTGGCTTCTATTTGTGTTGCAGCTTTCTTTGTACTCAGTTTGCAAAGTTTTGAATCACAGAATCTTTGCACATACAAGTTTGAACTTGTTGAATATATATTAAAAATCTTCTGCACTGACATCTCACTGTCTGCAAGAGACCAAAAAGCAGTATCTCTGAATCAGTCTGATTTGAGTAGCACAACTATAGATGGTTAAGCCTAAATGGAAGGTGTGGATCTTCTTTTGGCAATGATAATTACACATCCCTGGGTTTATACCCAAGTCACAGAAGCAATATAGTTTGAAGTGCTTAGTGTGTCTCCCTAATGCTACAAAATGAGATTAGTCTTCCAGGTTTATAGATTAACTATTTGTTCATACTAGAAAGACCAAAGCCAGGGTCTAGAAATTATAAAACGTAAGGACACTACCCTTGAAAGATAATTGTTAATACAGAAACCTAAGCATCCTCTCAAAGAGTAGAGGCCTACGGTAAATAAGGCATTAAGTTGCTTTCTCTTCCCGTCCCACTCCCCACTTTAAACCAAGTCACGGCTCCTTACCACATGTGGCGGGTTCATCGGTGCCGTCTGCACAGTCTGCCTCCCCATCACACATCGAAGATGCTCGGACACATTTGCCTTCATCACACCTAATTGTGCCTTCTGGACAGAAAGCTGTGTAGGAAAGTGGCATTCTTTTGGTTAATTCTTGTGTTGCGGGATAGAAATAGACACCTTTTTGAGTGGGTAAAGTGATAACATTTCTATAACCTGTAGCATTTCAGAGCAGGAAAATAAGTTATATTTTCATATATTTTCGAACAGTTTTTTTAGGCAATTAGGACTTATGACTTGATCACACAAACATTAAGACACCTGGGCACTGAAATAGTGTTAAATTGTTTTAGTTGAAGTAGTTTTATAGTCAGTCATCATTTGACCTTGAAAAGTATTCACTTAAACTTGTTTCCACCTTATTATAAAAATCTAGACTTAAATTCATGAGATATTTCAGATTCAACCCTAAAAAAGAAAGAACGGGGTTATGGCTCACCAAGAAGGCAGAGGAGCCACCATATTGTGTGCATGCAGTCAGAAAGAGAAATGTAGCCCTTGCCAAGTCCTTGAGTGGGAGAGGTTCCCCTTTAATGAGGAATCATCCTTTCCATACTCACCCCGCAAAGGTGGGCATCATCTGTCAGCATGCTCCCTGTACAGACTTGTGTTTGGTACCCTACAGATTGGCCATAATTAAACACTGAGAACATTCTAGGCAATGCTCAGAGTGTCCACAGCGAGTCTCCAAGCCCTGCATCACATTTCCATGGATAATGCCATGTGGGCTACTGCTAAGAAACATCCTATTTTTAAATATAGGATGGCAGTCTCCGTTGTAGGAATTAAAATGCATCTTGCATAAAGCAGCCCCCGCAGTCTAACCCGCCCTTACAACACAAGTAGGGAAGCCAGACTCACTGCAGGCTTCCTCATCTGAAGAGTCACCACAGTGGTCGATGCCATCACACTTCCAGCTGTCCAGGACACACAACTTGTTCTGGCACTGCCACTGTCCTACTAGGCAGTGGCTCTGGGGACATTGTGCTTTATTGGACCCATCTTCACAATCCTGATAGGTATCACAGAGTTCCCAAGAATACAGGCACTGAGCCGTCCCTGGACACTGGACTTTTTGGTCTGGACATGCTGTCATTCTCTCTGAAAGGCAAGAGTTGGTGTGGTGAGACAGAAGTGCTGTAGGACAGACCTGCTTCTCCATATAAGTATCGATGGTTCGCTTATAGACTAAGTTTATAGACAACTGAGAATTCAAGGGAGATTAACCACTAGAGACTAAATTTGTACCTCAAAGAAGTTAATAAAGCTAATAATGACCTTTATTTTGGATTACAGTACTTTGAAAAAAACAATGAAATAGGTTATAAAATGTCTCTTATAATACTAGGTAATATCAGTACAATATCTGGGTTTGGCACACATGGCATAAAAATCTCTTAATGACTTGCTTGTTTCACTTAATACTGTTGGTGCCAACACAGGCAGCTAATAAACAGAGAGAAGGCAGTAGGCACTAAGTGTAATGATACATACCACAGTCAACCTCATCGGAGCCATCTGAGCAGTCACCAACGCCATCACAAAGCCAGCTAATGGCAATACACGTCCCATCATCACACTGCCAGGCCTGCAGCTGTCCCCCACACGGCTCCTCTATAGGCAGGTGGCAGAGTTCAACAAGAAGCAGGGAGGAAGATGAGCTCCTTAGCTTTTCAATATTATGTATTTTAAATAGCAAAGAAATAATGACTTCTCAGTTTGCTACCTGGATCAACCCTGAACTGGCTTTTCAACTTCCGCTGGCAATACTGCACAGTATCCCTACCTAACCAAGGCACAGTACCTCAGAAGCCCAGTAAAGCTTACCTCCCTTGCCCCTATTCCAGAACGCCACTGCCCAGTAAATATTTCTATGGCAACCAAAATATTTCATCTTGTTTTGTCTGGATTTCAAATTTACTTTCTGTTCCATTTACAAAGTGATTTTTTGGTTGTGTAAAACCAAAAGTAGAAAGTTGATCTAGCTGAGTGTACACAAAAGAAACTGTAGGCACCACCACCAGTAAAAGTAAGTCCACAGGGCCCACAAGCATTCTGTCTAAAGGAAACTCTGGATTAAGTAGGTTTGAGTAACAGTCCTAGTGGTTAGTACTAAATTGAAGATGGGGATTTTTTGATGACAATAATGCTACCAACATCTGTAGACACATCTGTGGCTTGCCCACTGAGCCTGCAACAACCCAGGACACCCATAATGTTTTAATAGACCTCCAAAGTTTAAAAGCCATACGAATGGATGCTGTTAAAAGACTATGGGCTGAGTTTCCCTTATCGGAAAGGCTTGGGACCAGAAGTGTTTCATATTTCAGACTTTAAAAAAGTTTGGAATATTTGCCCATAGATGATATCTTGGAGACAAAACCGAAATCTAAACTCAAATCTTTGTATGCTTCAGTACACCTTAGACACATAGCCTGAAGGTAATTTTATGCCTCAGTTTTACTGCATCTGCATTTTTGACTGAAATAAAATGAAGAAAGGTACAAATTTTCCACTTGTCATGTGCCATGTTGGTGCTCAAAAACTTTTGGCTTTTGGAGCATTTTGAATTTTCAGACTAGGGATGCTCTGCTTATACTCGGCAATCAGGGCCAGATTCATAATAGTCTTTTTTTTAAATTAATGTATTTGGTTGTTGTAGGGCCTCACTATGCAGCTCAGACTCATAGTGATCCTCCTGTTCTCAGCCTCTCCAGCACTGGTATTACAGGCATGCGCCACTATGCCAGGACTCTGGCTGACTCAGCCTGCCCTGGAGGTAGAGCTGGCATGGTATGTGGTACAGGGTATCGAACCCACAGTCCCTGTGTTTGCCTAAGCTTGCCTAAGCAGGCGCTTTAGTCTGTTGAGCTATCTAGCCTCACCCCCCCACAATAGTCTTGCAACATGCTTACCACATTGCTCATCGGTCCCATCGGGGCACTCTTGCTCACCATTGCAGAGCCAGGCCACTGGGATGCATCTGTCCCCACATGCAGCTTGCTGCGTCCTGTTGCACTCTCTTCCCTCTGCGTTGGATGATGAAAAAGCAGGCTGAGGGAGCTCCTGGCTTTGGGGGACAAGACAGCGCCTTTGCAGGCTGAGAAGCATAGGTCACCTTGACAGACTTTCCTTCAGCTAACTCCTAGGGGAATGCAGGATCATCAAAACCCATATGGACTCACTGGTGACACACTTGGGTAACCAGTTGTGGCCTGATGTCACACAGCTGTTGCTGGGGACTCATGTGTCTCCCTCTTTCCTGTCACAGTGAAGGCACATTCATGGTGCTGCTTCGGAAGACACGAGCTCCTTGCTTCTCCCAACTACGCTTACAGGTTCAGAAGTTAACAGCGATTCCTGTGAGATGAAAAGCTTACAGTGTGTGTCCATGCCCCTTATTCACAAGGGACATGTGAATGCTTACAGTGTGTGTCCATGCCCCTTGTCTCTTCTGGCTCTTTCTCAAGGTCAACATGACCATGAAAGGTAGACGCTGTGAGTGGATTCAGGACTTCAAGGCAGCCATGACAGTGCAGCTAAGAGTGAAAGAGGACTTCAGGAAGTGCTTCAGAAAATGGCAAGAACAAGGGGCAGGTGTATTTATATTTGGGAAAAAGTGTATTTGCAACAAGAGGGAATGCTTTTAGAGGAATTAATTAAGATATGTTTTTAACTGTAGTAATTTTAAATTTATATAGTCACCATATTTTGTCGTTACAGTTCATAAATGAGCACAAAGCTACCTGACACCACTCACAAAGCATGATCTCTTTTTGCTCCCTCTTCTAGCAGATCCTTCTCCAAGGTTCCCAATTAGGGCTGTAGTCAGTCTTCAGAGACTGTCACCACTAGCTGAGTTCCAACTTGCACAACATTTTGCCCTTGTGATTTTCAGTATGGGCTTCACATATGCATATGGATTCTACATATAATCTGCAGGCTCATTTCAAACTAAATTTAGTTAAGTGCTTGCTGTAAATAGATAAGAAAGTTATTTATATGTCGTCGCCTCCAAAACAGTGAATAGTATCTTGTCCAAAAAAGAAAAAAAAAAAACCCGCAAAAGTTTAGACACTTCAAACCCTTTTTCTGTTCATGAGGTGGGGGCACCAGGAGCGCCTATGCTGGGGCACATACAATCCTGGAGACGGTTTCGCCGACTTAAGCCCATCCTATGTCTGGCCAAAGCACTAGCCACAGGCTTCACCCTTGGGAACCTCGTGCCTCAGCCAGCCCAGGTCCCACACTCTGCCAAACTTGCGTGGGCGTCAGCCGGCACCCAGGTGGCATCAGTAAGTGTCGCAGGAAGTGGCTTCCTAGCTGCACTTCGGATCCCTGAGCCTTTTATTCCTGGGCTTTTGGACTGAGGTAGCTAGCCCTCCCTCGGAGGTCCTGGCCCCCGAGAGGCATATGGCTAGCTGTACAACCCAGGCGGAGGGCAAGTGAGAGGTCCGGTTCAAAAGGGAATCTCAGCGGGCTTGAACTTCAAGGAGAAAAGAGAGCAGGCAGGCCAATAGGTGCGCCTGGCCGGAGTCCCTGGGTGGAAAGGGCGCCCTTCCCTCCTGCCAGGTGGAGCAGTGAGGCAAAGACACCGACTTCTTTCGACTTTTTTCTCTGAACGCATTTCCCCTCCACACGCCAGCAAGTCTGCAAAGCGCGGGGAGGCCCCTGGAGGGAGGCTCCCCCAGCGAGGCTCATCCTAGCCCCTGCATCCCGAGTACCCTGCCACCGCGTAGTGCGGGGCGCACCCCTGGGGAGGGCGCCCGAGCTCTTCGCCGCCTGCCCCACAGCGTTGAGCAACAGCAGACCCTGAAAAAAGTTCGTCACAAATACCGCGACCCCCGCCGCACCCTGCACGGCGAAGCACGGTCCCTTCCCCGAGCGCGCCCCACTTACCAGCCCTGGGGCCGCCGGCGCTGGCCGGCCGGACCAGCATCAGCGCAAGGAGGAGAAGGAGAGCGCGGCGGAGCATGGCTGGGAGCGGACCGCACCGGATCGCGCTCGCTCGCCGCCGGGGCAAGTGCGGGAGGGAGGAGCTGGGAGGCGCGGGTGCGCCCGGGGCGGGGGCAGGAGACAGCCGAATCCGGCGTGGGAAGGATCTGGGTGCGAGCTGCTGTCGCGGACTCTTAAGTGCCCAGCCTGGGAAGGACATGCACCGGCCAACGGAAACCCCGGTGCTCTCCTGTCTGTCTCTCCGCGGCTCTCTAGTAGTGAGGAGTGGCCGGAGCCCGAGTCCCCACCCCTGCAATGGGACAGCGGACACTCATCACACTGCCTACCAGTCAGGGCCTGGCTTTGCCTGACTTAAGAGCAAGCAAGGGGTGACTGGCGACCCTGACATTCACACAGATCACCTGGGCTCGTGCTTTCGCGTGTCTGGAGCAGGACCTGAGTGCATGCGCAGCGCACTCCTGGCTGAGGCCTCTGGGGCCGTCCTCTGCCCTCACTTCGGAAAGCAAGCGCTTAGCTTGTGGACTGCAAAATGTGTTCTTAGATTTTATTTGCAACACTACAGGCCAAGAGATTTCCTTTAAAAATCATACTTCTTCATCATGTGCACTATGGTTCCATCAAACTGCACTTGAAGACATCAGAATGTCATATGATCTAAATTTATTTTGTGTATTTGATTGCATAAGCCAATTAAAAAGACCTGTCTGGTTCTCAGGTATTATTAACCCTTGAAGAAATGTTAATTCTTTGGAACCAGGTTACTTTAGATGCTTAGTAGTGTTCACTAATACAATAAAGCTGCCTAGCATTGTAAGAGTAGATTAGCTCCCCTCACGGGAAGGCATTTTAAGTCTAGGAGTGTAAGTGGTGTGGGTGCCAGTCTTGCAGACTTTGAATTTCAGCTAAATGAGGTTATACGGTGTCATAGTGTGGGCCGCTATAACGAATTACCATGAACGGGATGGCTTCACTGCCAGACATGCTTTGTCACAGTTCTGGAAGTTAGGAAGTCCAAGGTTAAGGCTCTGGCAGGTGCAGTGTCTGGTGAGACTCTTCTTCCTAATTTGTGGATTGCTTTCTTTTCACTGTGTCCTCTGGTAGTGGTGGAGGGGGAAGGTCTTCCATCTAAAAGGGTCCTGGTCTCCTTACAGAATTACTCCCCCAAATCCCCACCTCCTAATACTATTCCATGGGGTTGGATTTTCAACAAGTGAATTCTGCGAGGCTGACGCACGCAGTCCACAACATAGATACATGCACATGGCAGCTTTATTACTGTCATAATCAGCTGTGGCTCTGAATAGCATACTAGCAGAGGAGGCCTGCGACATTAGTGATATGAATAAGCAATCTAAATAGCATTTGTGTTTAAACTTTTTTATCCTTGGGCCTCATTCTTTCTAATCACATGTGTGGTCTTCTCTTCTGTCTCTCCCACATTTGATATTCTCACTTTTAAATCTATCTTTTTTTTTTTTTTTAGGTTTGGTTTGCTTGTTGCATTTTGTGCACAGGGTCTCACTAGGCAGCTCAGACTCATAGTGATCCTCCTGTTTTCAGCCTCCCCAGTGCTGGGATTACAGGCATGAGCCCCACCCTCAGACTAAGTCACTGGGTCAGCAAGCCCAGGGACAGGACTGGCATGACATACGGTGCCAGGGATTGATCCCTGGCCCCTGCGCTTGCCTAAGCAGGTGCTTAGTCCACTGAGTTATCTCACCAGCCCTGAACGCTGCTTTGTAAAACAAAATACTTTCTTGCTCAACGAAAAAACAATCCATACCCTAATATCCAAAACCTGAGAACATTTTACCTTACATGACACACAGCACTTTGTAGAAGTGTTAAAATTAGGGATAGCGACTGGTACAACCACTTCAGAAATCAGTGTGATTCCTCAGAAAGCTAGGATTGGAGATCCCTTTGACCTAAATATTCCTCCTCTGGGTAAATTCCTAGAATAATTAAAAGCATCATACCATAGCAGTATATCTGCACCCATGTTTGTAGTAGCACAACTTATAACAGCAAAATCCTGCAAACAAGGTGAATGATCATCAACCAAGAAAGGGTTACAAATGGAGTACTACTCAGCCACCAAGAAGGATAACGGATGCAACTTGACACTGTAGTCAAAAGTGAGATAAATCAGACTGATGTGTAAACATCACGTTATTGCCCTTGTGTGAGAAATTGAAAGAGTAAATAAGGTCTAAAATGTATACTAGATGTTGTGAAACGGGAAGAAATTGTTTAAAAGAAAAAAAGAACTAGAATGGAAGAAAAGGGAAAAGGAAGAAAAATACAAGTTAGTTATACTATTAGCATCTCTTAGTTCATAGAAAAGGGAGATTCATGTTAATATTTTTTTTTCTCATTAAATTTTGTTTTAATAGGTCTCAAAATTCTG
>NW_004524629.1:1675683-1690259 GCF_000260255.1 Octodon degus
CATTTGTAGATCAGATGGCCGGTGGTGGTGGACTTGCCGGAGTCCACGTGTCCGATGACGACGATATTAATGTGGGTCTTTTCCTTTCCCATGTTGGCTTCAATTTAGTGGTGGCCTTCACTACGCCTGTGCTCTCGCGGCAAACCCGTTGCGAAAAAGCTCATGTTAATATTGATTGGAGAATTTTTATAGCCATATATTGTACTTGGAGTAACAACTTTAAAGATGAAAAATACAATGTATTAGTTATTGTCATTCTCCCATCATCTTATGAAATTTTGTTTTAGTTTTTCCACAAAATTAAAATAATCAAGGACAGGAAGATGAGATTAAACTGGTTCACCAGTAGGATCAATGTCATTACTAGATTCCTTATGAGGAAAGGGTTAGATGGACAGGTCCAAGCAGGAAATGTCACAGTGAGAGCAGAGGTCACAATGGTGCACCTGTGAACTGGGCATCATGACACAGAAAGTTGTGAGCCACTTCTAGAAGTTAGAGAAGAAAAGGCAGGCCAGGCCCACTAGCATCTTGATTCCTTGGTTATCATGATACACATTGCAAGTGTTTGACCACCAGACTTTAAGAAAATATGTTTGTATTGGCTTAAACCACTAAGTTAAGTTCACAGAAATTTGTCATAGAAATAGAAATTTGCATTTTTTTATATTTCACAAACATTTCAGTAAAGGTTCCCTAATAAAAAGCATAGATACACACAGTGTGTTCCAAGAACTATCCTGTATGTTGGGGCTACATGAATAGACAAAAAAGACAAATATATCCACCTTCAGAAAGCTTTGTTCTTAAAATTAATTGCTTACAATTATAATTTTGTGCAGAAACTATGTAAAAGGAGTATGAAGTGCTGATGAGTGGGGAGAGTGCTGCATCTTTAAAGAACATTGCTATGAGATACCTCACTGAGGTATCATCTAAGCGGGAATATGAAGAAGATAAGGGGAAACTAAGTGCCACCATGGGGGAATAACAGCAAATACATACCAGTCATAAATCACTCAAAATCAGATAAAATAGAGGAAATAATTATTTTCAGATACTGTACAACAGGAAATCTGGAAATATGGTCTCTGAGAGAAGGGAAATGAACTCTGACCATTACTCAGCCTTTCTACCTGGAGACAGTTCTCAGGTTGGGGTCCCAGAGAAGAGCCTCAAGTAGATATTACAGTCTTGCTAAGTTAAAAAGACGGAGATCAGAATTTAAGGATACCAGAGATCTGGGATCTATAGGACAGAGTCCCAAGAGAAGAAATCTATGGAAAGAAATCATTTCAGAAATCTGCATAGAGATTCAGTCCTTGGCTCAGGGAGTCTCATTAGTAGGAGGCTGACCTAGTTTATGCCTGCATAAGGAGAAAACCACAGGCAAGGAAAGACACGAAGAGGAGAAAGCAAAGCTATTGGATGTTATACACAATTTTAAAATCTCATATAAAGTTAGGAATCATTTGTGTCCCCACCAATATGAGTGAAAAGACTTCAGTAAATATAAAACTTTTGGTAGAGATGCTCAAGGTCCATTGCTTATAAGTGGGGAAAAATAGTCCTAGAGTAAATGATGCTCTAGTTTTCTCTACAGGAGTTTGAAAATGATAAAATTATTCACAGCTAACTCATTGGCCTGCCATAAAAAGTCCAGTGCTCTTTAAAGGAATAAAACAATATATATTTCATATCATCTAATATGAAATAAATATTAGTGGATGTGAAGAATTGGGAGAAAAAGCATAACAGAAGGAAAAAACAAACAACAGAAATGCCAGAGAGGATGAAATTAGAAGATAAGAATTCTAAATACCTTTATAAATATATTCCATATCCTCAAAGATGTGAAAGAAAACATCAGTGTAGTGAGTAAACAAAATGGCAATTTGTAAAATTAATCAAGTGGAAGTTTTAGAAATAGAACAATACAGGGCTGGCGAGAGAGCTCAGTGGTCTAAAGTGCCTGCTTAGGCAAACATGGGCAAGCACGCAAGGACTGCAGTTTGATCCCTGGCACCACATGCCATGCCAGCCCCACTCCCAGGGTGTGAGCTGCCCCACCAAAAAAGAAAGAAATAGGACAATTCAGGTGGAATTCATAACTGAGTAGACTCTATAGAAGTAAAAATCAGTGAGCTTCCAGGCATAATAATAGAATATATCTAGAATAAAGCACAGGAAGAAAGAAAACTGAAATTATTCTCAGTGAATTGTGGGACAATTAATAAGCTATGCAACATACATGCAATTATGAACACAGAAAAAAAGAAAGAAAATAAATAACTAAACAATTTTTAAATCAAGTGAAAACTATCAGCTCACATATCCAAGAATTGCAACAACTCAAAATACAAAAATTGCACATTATTCTTTGTAATCAAGTAATGCAAAACCAATGGCAAAGAAAATATTAAAAACCTCAGTGTATATGAAATAAAATTCTCATGAGAAACTATAGAAGCAAGAAGACTATGAAAGAATATCTTAAAAGTACTAAAAGAAAAAATTAAAGAACAAATATCTGCCTAGAAATCTATATGAGGAAAAAATGAATAAGCAAGATTAAATGAAGGCAAAGTGACAAACTTATCAGAGAAATAAAAGCTGAGAGAATTTTTCACTAACAATGCCTCAGTATAAGAAATATTAAGGGAATTTCTTCTAGTTGGAAAAAAAATGATACTGAATAAAACTTTGAATCAACATAAGGAACAGGGGCCGGGGAGATGGCACTGTAGAATAAGCGCTTGCCTGGCAAATGCAGGGCCTGAGTTCAATTCCCAGTTCTGCCAAAAACAAAACAAAACAAACAAAAACATAAGGAACAAAAGATACCAGACATGTTAATCTCAGAGGTGAGTATATTGGTTTGGGTCTGGCATGTCCCAAGGACGTATGTAAGGTAGGCCTGGTCCACAGCAGTGCTCAGGGCTCAGTGGCTGGATCACTTGGAAGTAGCTGGCTCATCAGGGCTCTGGCCTCATCACTGGATTAGTTCACTGAGGGGCTCATGATTGAAGAGGCTGTTGGGAAGTGGTGCATGGTATCTATGTGGTGGGTGGCATCGAGTTGGAAGTTGTCCTGGGAGTGCAACCCTGCAGGTAGTCCACGAGGGTGTCTTGTCCCTGGCCTGCCCCCACTTCCTGGCTGTGACAGGGAAGCAGCTGTCTGCCCTTCTGCCATGCTGTTTGTGCCTCACCACAGACCTAGCAATGGAGCCAGCCGACCACAGTCTGACCCCTCTGAAAATGTGAGCCAAAAGACAGCTTTCCTCATGTGTTTGTTCACAGGTGTGAAATATTTTAATTTTTAAAAAATAATTGACTACTTAATGCACAGTAATTACAAAATTGTTTCAGTGCATACTTTATATAAAGAAGTAAAAATATGTGGGCAACTGTAACTCAAAGGACAGAAAGGAGAAATGGAAGTACTACATACAGTTGTCAATAGTTGATGCATGTTGTTATATAAGTGATATGATACCATTTGAAGAAGATAGTGATAAATTTAAGACAAATATGATAAACCCTAAGCAGCCATTAAAAATATAAAACACAGAGACCAATGAGCCAGTAAGTTGATAACTAAAAATGGAGAGAAATGTTATAATATACTTAATAAATTCAAAACACTGGGAGAAAACCAAAAAAAAAAAAAAGTGAAGCAAAGAACAGATGGGACAAATATAAAGGAAACTGAAATGTTAGGTTTAAATGCATAGATTTGAATCAATAACACATGAAATGCAAATGTTCTAAACACTGTAATTAGAGGAAGTGAAGGACTGAGCCATGAAGATATTTAAAGAAAGAACATTACAAGCAGAAGAAACAAGTATTAAGATGTTTATGTAGAACAGATCATCGTGTTCATAAAACAAGAAAACAAGGTGGTTACTGAAGAGTGAACAGAGAACATGTGAAGGAAGTAAGGTTGCAGGACGGGAGGGATTGACCTCACTAGACAATCCAACGACTTTCTTTTACTCAGTGAGCTGGGAAGCCCCTGGAACTGAACTGTCCACCTGTGGTAATAGCCACCTGTGCTCAACAGCTGTGTGTGGCCAGTGGCCATCAGGTTGGATGGTCCAGACAGAAGATTTCCATCATCACAGAAAGTTCTACTGGACTTCAGTGGAAAATTTTGGAGATCAGTGCCACAGTATTTTAACAGCATCACTTGTATACAGTGTTGAAAATAGGCTGCATGAGGCAAGAATGAAAGGAAGAATAGCATGTTTGGTGTTTAATCTAAAATTAAAAAAAAATAGACTATGGTTTAACCCAAAATGAACCATTGGTGATGTAGAGGAAAAGAATATTTTGATACCCAGATAGCAGGCTGTTTTGCATCTCTGTGCCGAGTGGATGCTGGGGCAGAGAGCCCTGCCTGCCTTGCCTCCAGCTTCGTGGTCTCCACAGCCATGGGGAGGCCATGCCTGGGAGCACACTGGCCTGGAGCGCAGAGCTCCTGTGACGTGGAAGAGAGGGGCAAAGGCTGACTCAGCCACTGGTTTAGAATCCTGCAGGGCTTCTTCCTGCTGTGAGAAAGAAACGAGAAGCATATTACATAGTGATAAAGCTGTTCCTTATGTGTACTGAACTACAGAGTGGCAAAATACATGAATCAAAAACTGGCAGCACTGAGAGAGTAGAAGGACAGACCTGCAGCCACAGGTAGGTTTCACTCCCTGCTCCTGCCTCGGTTCATGAAAGAGCCAGTGGATGGAGAAGCCCCAAGAGTACAGACCTGCAGGGCACCATCAGCCAGTCAGACTGTATGGACGTTCATCCACCTAACGTCAGAATTCGTGTTCTGTGCAAGTGCATATGGGACAGTCAGTAAAATAAGTCAGATCCTGCATCATAGACCTAATGACAACCAAGCTCAAGGAAGTGAACTTACCAGACAATGAATGTTACCTGAGTGCCAGATGAGTAGACTGGAGTTCAATAGCACAAAGGTTACAGGCAAAGTCAAACTTGTAGATTAATACTTCTAAACAATGTATAGTTAAAATCAACTCTCTGGGGAAAATTTTTAATATTTTAAACAAAAATGAAAATAACAAATCAACATGCATTGTACCACTGAGCTACATGCTTAACCTTTTGAATTACTGTTGTCATAGTTTTACTTCATTTATATTGTGTACCTTGCAATGTTTTGGAATTATTTTCCATTAAAGAGTCAGAAAAAAAGCTATTTACAGGCATTCTATGCATTTCTTAGAAAAAAAAATAGATTTTACTTAGATCAGCAATTTGATTCCACATATGAAGCCAGAAATTAAAAGTAAAATAAACCAAATTTAAACAGAAGAAGGGATATAGTATATAAGGCAGAACTCAAGCACTGAATAAAGAAGGAAAAGAAAAGAACTGATGAAAATTAATGTCTGTGTTCCCTCCCTTCCTTCGTTTCCCTCTTCGCTGCGTACTTGAGTGGAAGGAGTTGAAGCCATGGCCTGGTGCATGTGGGGCACGAACTGTACCACTGAGTTACATTCCTAGTCTGTTCTTTTTCATGCCGATAAAACTGATACGCCTCTAAAAAAGAGAACATGTCGATAGTGAAAGATAAATGTCATTTTAAACTCCGAAAGTTATGTGACATCAAGTGCTTGGCATAAGCTTTTTGTAGCTAAGAGCATAACATGCCTTTTCTTGGTCTGCTTTTCATCAACTTTTGCATATGACTCTCCAACTGGATCGCTGTAGTAGAAGCTATGTTGCTCTGCCCGGATCTTCTCAGCAGTTACCATTTCTGCACTCACCGGACAAACTGCAAACTGCCATATTCCTTTGGCCTGAGCTTCCTCTGGCCTCTGTAACCAGTGTGCCTGCTCAGGTGGTAGATCAGAAGCGCCGAAGAATCACGGCTTCCCCACAAGCAGCCTTCAACTGTGACTGGCAGAAACCAGTAGCTAAAGATGCCAGTTTCTCCATCCTTGTAGTGTAGTAACCCTAAAGAGCATGTTCTACACTTGCTGATCTTCAAATGCCACAGCACCAAGTGTGCTCTTGTACCTGTTTCTGTCCAACTTCTTAACCAAGATTTGCTTGACCATCTTCTAAATAAACTATTTGCACCAAAATCTTTGCCTTGAAGTCTGCTTCTGGGGAAATCAATGCTAAGCAACTATTCTAATGTTTCACATTCCTATTGTGTAGAGGTAACTTCTTGTGAACCTTATAGCACAGAGGTGGTCCAATGCTATGATTTCAAAGGTTTTTCTGAAGCTAATCAAAGTGGAAATATAAATATAACACAAGAAGCACGTGGGTTCCCTTTGAAGTTAAGAGTAATGGCTACCAGGAATGGTGGCACATTGCCAGTAATCCCAGCACTCTAGGAGGCTGGGCAGAATGATTATAAATTTGAGCCAAGCTAAGCCAAGCTACATCAACTTAGTGGCTTATCAAGGCTCTGTCTCAAAATAATAATGACAATAATAATAATAATAATAATAATAATATGGTTGGGGATACAGCTCAGTGCAAAGGCCCTATGTTTAATCCCTAGTACTGCAAAAATAAATAAACACAAAAAAATTATGAGCCCTTGCTTACAATCACAAGTATAGTCAAGTACAAATACAAAAAGTTCAAATGGTTAGATAGATTAACTACAATATATCTTCATAAAAATCACAAAAGCAAAGGACATGGCAAAGTCACCAGTTAGCACCTCTAAACAACTGAAAAACAGTGATCACATTATATGAGAAAATTAACTTTAGGAATCTGCGGAAGTTCGCACAAACAATTAATCCCTAAGAGAAAGGAAACAAATAAGTGAGCCTTAAAATCTCTATACTTCCCACCTAGAGTCTTTTATATATCTGAAATCGAACAGTGAATACAGAAATCTCACAAAACAAGAAGCAGACATCAGAGTCTGGAGATCCTGGAGCAGCTAGAATTTGAGGAGCAAGGAGGTATATGGGATTTGTATAGGAGTTCATGTGAGGTTCTTAGCTAAATTCTAAACTGCACACCAGTAGGGTGTGACTTCATGAAGTCAAACAAAGAAAGCTACAAAGTTACACACTGAATAACTCATGGAGTTTGACAGGGACACTTAGTTCTGAGAAGCTACTGAGCACCCTAGTGGATCTCGTGAGACTCCTAGGCTACTAGCCCCAATGGCCAAATTCACGCAGGTAGGCAAAGAGTCAGGCCGTATTTGTGCTCAGCACCAAGTGCAGAGGAGATCTAGGTCGATGGAGAAGTGCAGGTGCAAAGATAAGGTGGCTGAGCGTACTTGTCGCTGTGTCTGCATCTTCTAACCTGTTCTGCTGATCCTCAGGTCTGGTTTTTTGCCAGCATTACGCTGCTTTTATCACAGTAGCTTTGTAGTATGATTTCAAGTCAGGGATTGTGATGCTTCCGGCCTTCTTTTGTTACCCAGGATTGCTTTTGCTAGTTTAGGCCTCTTCTGGGTCCAGATGAATTTTAGGAATTTTTTTCTGGATCTGTGAGATATACTGATGGTATTTTAATTGGGTTTGCATTAAATCTATATACCAATTTTTGGAGTACGGCCATTTTTACAATGTTGGTTCTTCCTAACCAGTAGCAAGGAATATCTTTCCATTTTCTCAGTTACTCTTTGATCTTTTTTTATTAGAGTATTGTGACTTTCACTGTATAGCTCTTTTACTTCCTTTGTGAGGTTAATTCCTAAGCATTTCATTTTTTGGCTGTTATTATGAAAGGTGTTGTTTGCCTAATTTCACTCTGGGTACATTCATTATTTGTGTACAAAAATGCAATTGATTTTTGAGTGTTGACTTTGTGTCCCACTATGCTACTAAACTTGGTTGGTAAGTCTCCAAGTCTGTTAGTTGGGTTTTTGGGGTCTTCTGTGAACAGTATTATGTTACCTACAAATAATGCTAATTTCACATTTTCCTTTCCAGTCATTATTAATTTTATGTATTTCTCTTGCCTAATTGCATGAAACTAAATCACACTCTCCTGAACAATCAATGGGTCATGAATGAAATTAAGGAAGAAAGTAAACAATATTTACAATCAAATGAAAATGCAGATACAACTTATTGGCACCTATAGGGTGGAATAATAGCTGTGTTGCTTTTTGTTTTTCTGTATTTTAGGAAAGGCTCTACAGGGTGTTCAGCGTCTCATTACTAGATTGGACCCATAGTGATCCTCCTGTTTTCAGAGCAGCATTTGGGGCAATGTTTTTGTCAATGGGTTCCATGTATATAATAATAATCCTAAGAGCTGAGATTACAGGTGCATGCCACCAGGCCCAGTCTCAATTTCTGTCTCAGTGCGCCCCAGAGGTGGGGCTGGTGTTGCAGGCCCAGGGATTGAAACTCCAGTCCCTGCACCTGCTTGCAGATGCTTTAATCCACTGAACTATTTGGCTGTCTCTGATATCTGTCTTAAGAGGGAAATTTATAACAAATTTTCACATCAGCAAAACAGAACAAGCCCAAATCAACAATCTAATCTTGTACCTCAAACTCCAGTAAAAAGAAGAGCAAGTCAATACCAAAGTCCAAAGAAGGCAGGAAATTACTAATATCAGAGCAGAAATAAATGTAATGGCTATGAGGAAAATAATACAAAGAATTAATGAGTTGAAGAATTGTTTCTTTGAAAGAATAAATAAAATGGATGAACCCCTAGCCAATCTCATTTTTAAAAAAGGAAAAAATATTAAAATTCATGCAATAAATAAGGAAAAGAGCAAAATCACTATAGACCCTACAGAAATTCAGAAGATTATCAGTACTTATTTCCAAAATCTTTACTCTAACAGGATGAAAAATATAGAAGAAATGGATTGATTCCTAGATATATATGAACCAAAGCTGAATAAAGAAGATATAAAAATTCTGAATAACCTAATATTAGTGAGTAAAATTGAAAATGTAATAATAAAGAAAAAACTACCAATAAAGAAAAGCCTGGGTACTGATGGATTCACAACTGAATTCTACAAGAAATTTAGGGAGGACCTAATGCCACCACTTCTCAACTCTTCAGTGAAATTGAAAGGGAAGCAATTCTCCCAAACTCACTCAGGGAGGCAAGTATTACTAATACCAAAATCCAGGAAGGGCCCAACCAAAAAAGAGAACTGGATGCAACCCCAGGACTGGAAGAAGCAAAACAAAATAAAAACCCTAGAAATTGATTTTTCCATGGATTTGGCGACTAGAAGTCCAAGATCCAGGATCTAGTGAGTTCAGTACCCGGTAAGCTTTCATTTCCTGGCTTACGGATGGCATTTTCTGCCTGTGTCCCCTTGAAGAGGAAGAGGCCAGGAGGCTCTGTGCTTCCCCCCTTTTATAAATTGAGCCATGCTTCCCCTCCCAAGGTCTCAATGCCATCACCTTAGCAATTAAATTTCAGCACAGGAAATTGATATTAGATTGATCAGCATTTACTTTTTATTTATTTATTTATTTGGTACAGGGTCTCACTACACAGCTCGGACTGGTAGTGATCTACCTGCCTCATCCTCTCCAGTGCTGGGATTACAGGCGAGCACCACTACGCCCAGTTTCCATGGCCAGCACAGTGTGCCTGTGGTTCCGGGGCCTGCATGGTACATGTGGTATCAGGGATCAAACTTGAGTTCTTTCGTTTGCTAGGCAGGCACTTAGACTGCTGAGCTACCTCCCCAGTGCTGGATCAATGAGCAGTTAGATTAAAGCTACATGCAATAATTATAAGCAGGGCCACACATGAATACAGAGATAAAGACTCCAGAGCCACAGAGCAGCATTTGCAGCAATGTTTTTGTCAATGGGTTCCAGGTACATAATGCACTTCTAAGAAGAAAAAACACCTAGTGAGTATCCCTGCACCGTGTGAAGCTGACAGTGTTCAGTCTGGCGTTCTTCACATCCCGCAATCCGCAAGTCCACTGCTTCTCTCTCTCTCACATCTCCTCCTCTTCAGGGCCTCCGTCTCATTCCTGCTTGACTATCAGAGCCTCCATGCCCTTTTCAGCTGTCTGTGTACAAGCTCTGTGCTTGGTGCCAGAGTTTCTGAGCCGCTGCTCTTTCTTCAGCACTACTGCCTCTTCCAGGGCCACATGGTTCCGTATCCCTTTTGTCTAATTAAAGATGCACTTTTGTCTACTCAGCAATTTCTTTTCTCTGCTTCTTTTTTACCAAGTGCCACAAGACTACGTCCAAGAAAAGACAACAGTGTCTTATTTTATGAGACTTTTGAGTGTGTAACTTGATGGACTCTCTCTCTCTCTCTCTCTCTCTCTCTCTCTCTCTCTCTCTCTCTCCTTTCCTTCTTGTTTTTTGTTTGTTTGCTTGGTTTTGGTTTTTTGTTATTTTTATTTGGTTGCAGCTTACATTTGTCTAATAATACTTGATGATTTAGTATTCATTTGATTATAAAACAACAGAATAATAATAAAAATAAACAGAATCACTGCTCAATCAAATCTGGGTAGTGAAATGGGTAAAGAAGGCAGGACCTAGAAATGGAAAGACCTGGGTTCTGTCCCTTGCCCTGCTACTTATTAGCAGAATATATATTTACTGGGGATTGAACTCAGGGTCTTGCACTTGCCAGGCAGTCAGTCACGCCACTGAGCTATATCCCCAGCCCTTCTACTGTATTTCTTCGCTGCTGTGGGTTTCATGTATGAGACCAGATGGTGGAAGTTGTTCCTCTTTCAGATATTTTCAGCACTCTGTAAATCTAAAATTGTGTTGTTACAAACATCTTACAACATCCTTAGAAGCCTCTATGGAAAGAATTCTGAGAAAATGCCATGTTAAGCCTGCATTTCCAGAACCTTCATCTTCCCCCTTGCTACAGCTAGGATACAATTTTCCCTGAGCATCATGTGCTGGATATTTGCACTGGTGCATGGTGCAGAAACTATAAGAAATGAGCCCTTGGTTAATGAAAGTTTTTGTTTTTCCAGTACCGGGGATTGAACTCAGGCCCTTGCACTTGCCAGGGAAGCACTTATTCCACTGAGCCATTTCCCCGGCCCCTGAAAGTTTTTGAAAAGAAAATTAAAAGAGATATTTTTAAATGACCTGGTATGGCAATAACATGAAATATGGGGGAACAAAGACAGCTGAGGTGCTCAATGGTAGATCATTTACTTAGCATGTGTTAGACTCTGGGTATGCTCTTCAGGGCAACAAAAACAAGACAGAAAATCACTGAAAAAGAGCATATATTTTATGTTACCTCTATGTAAGGAAAAAACTAAGAAAACTTTGCATTTTTCTACTTATCTTTGTTTAAAAAAATACTCTGGAAAGAAAACCCAGCTATCTATAGAACTGGTTACAGGACCTGAAGGGGTGGAGGAAGTGAGAAGGGAAAAGTAAAGACACAGGAGAAAATAGCACTTGTTTGAGTGTGATTTTCTTGAGGTATTTCTTTTGAAAACACTCTGGTATTCTGTACATTTATAAAATAAAATCAGTGAGACCAGAAGGGAGGCTTGCAGTTCCAGACAAGGTGAAGGAAGCTTGCTCTGCCCTATAGATTCCACAAATTACAACTGAAAACCCCAACATAACACAGACAGAGCTATCTGGTGACTTTAAAAAGTAAGTTATTTGAGGTGGTTAGGGATGGAGAGATGTCCTAAATATGGAAGCACAGACTTGCCTTAAAGTTCCCACAGCTGTGGGGCAGGGGTCAGGGTGGTGCTGAGATTCAAAGCTGTCAGCAGCCAAACACCAGCACGTGGAGAGGAGTTATGCTGTGTCCTCTTGAGAGCAGAGTATCCTTCCAAGGCAGGGGCATGTGTCTATTTATCCTATTTCTTTATCAATACAGACCCATGGCTATCAATTGGTAATTCAGAGGAAGGGTCTTGCTATGTTGTTCAGGCTGGCCTTGAGCTCACTATGTAATTCAAGCTGGCCTCAAGCTTGCAGGGATCCTCCTGCCCCTGCCTCCCAAGAGTTGAGATTATGGCATATACCACCACACCTGGCTAGACTGATGGATATTTATTTTATGCTCTTTGTTCTAACTCAGTGCTACATTTTAAATTTTATGTTGCTCAAAATATTACTTCTTAGCAACTAGGAGCTCTTTCAGTTTGCTTCTTACTCTTTTTTTTTTTTTAATTTTTTTTTTATTTTTAATTTTTTATTTATTTGAGAGAGAGAGAGAGAGAGAGAGAGAGAGAGAGAGAGAGAGAGAGTGTGGTGTGTGTGTGTGGCCAGCTCAGCCCACCAGGGGGCGGGGCTGGCTGGCATGTGGTGCTGGGGGATTGAACCGCGGTCCCTGATGCTTTGCCAAGCTTGTTCTAAGTAGGTACCTTAGACCACTGAGCCATCTCTCCAGCCCCTGCTTCTTACTCTTATGATATATTTCTGTAAACGCTGCTGTTCTTAGTGTACTTGTTGTTTCTTTACTTTACAGCATTATGAAATGCTCTAGGCTGATCTTGTTTATTGCTGAATTCCTGAAATAAGCTGTTTCTCGGGGTGCCCTGATGGCTTGTACTGGAGAAGAGTATTAGAATTCAAGGTCTGGAGGCTAAGTTGTTCATTGTATTTGAGAAGTAGGGAGAGGCTACAGCTTCTAGGCCCTTGCAAGTAATACATAAAAGAAAAGAAAAATACATATATAATGATAACATACATACATATCCACATCCAAATGAAGCTAGAATTAGTTCATACTGATGCCACATCGCCAACTCTAACATCACCATATGGATTATTCTAACGTCTTCTTGCCTATCGGTCACCTCCCACTCCATCAGTAAGAAACCTGGCTCCCACCATCTGCCATGCATTTATGTAATTGTCCAAGTTGAGCTGAGCAAGCACGTATAGTGAACAGATTAAGAATAACCTGCATCCCTGCCTGGATTTGCCTTTCTCTTTCTGTCTCTCTCTCTTGTCTCTCTCTCTCTCTCTGTGTCTCTCTCTCTGTCTCTCTCTGTCTCTCTCTCTCTTTGGCAGAACCGGGGATTGAACTCAGGTCCTTGTGCTTGCCAGGAAAGAGCTTATTCTACTGAGCTATCTCTGGCCCCACCTTTCTCTTTTATTCAGAGGAGACAAACAGACAACAAATAATAAAACAGTAGACCTAAACTCAACCATGTAAGAAATGTACTAAACTGTAACGGTCTTCTATCATTTGAATGTGTACATCTCCACCAAAGTCTTATGTTGAAGCCCATCGCCACTGTGAAGGTGTTAGGACGTATTTTTTTATTGAGAAATAAATATGAATGAGACAGTTTCACAGCTGAATATTCAGCTATTTTTGGATGGAACACTCTGTATATGTCCACTAAGTCCATTTGTTCCAAGCTCTTGTTCAGTTCTGCAACTTCTTTGCTAATTTTTTGTCCGCTTGACCTGTCTCGTTGTGATTTAGGGAGTCCTGTTAAGATTGTGGTATTGGTTATTAGATGTTTCATGTCCATTAAGTTTCCCATGAGGGTGAGCAGGTCACGAGGGAAGTGCCCTCCTGAAGATCAGTGCCCCCCAACAGAGGCCTACGTGGAGGCGCTTTGCCCCTTCCTCCACACGAGCCATAAGGCGAAGGCTCCTCCAGAATCAAATCTTTTGGCACCTTGATCTTGGATTTCTAAGTTTCTAGAACTGTGCGAAATAAATCTCTATTATTTATGTCATAAATTTATAGTGTTTTATTAGAGAAGCATGAATAGACTGAGATATGGCCTGAACACACTAATACAAAGGCAGCCTGATGAAGCTGTACTTTTAAAACCGGCCTAATTTATGCTGTCTGTAAGAAATCTTTTTCTATTTATACTTTTTGTGATTCTGGAGATTAAATTTAGGGCCTTCATGCTGAGCTATATTTTCACTTTTTAATTTTCCTTAAGTGTCTCCTAAATTGCTAAGTTGTCCAGACTGCGGTTGAACTTGTCATCCTCCTGCCTCTGCCTCCCAGAGCGTTGGAGTGACCAGTATGTGCCACTGCACTCAGCCAGTGGATTTTAAGAAATCCACCTCTTAAATATAATGATGTTGATGTCAACATTTGTCTTTATACCTGGTAATTTTCACTATTCTGGCATTTACCTTTACTGATATACAGCCACCCCCACTTCAATTAGATTTCGTGTAGTACATTTTTTCTATTCTTTTGTTTTTAACTAACTAATGTCTAAATGTATAAGTACATAAATACAAGGCCAAACAGAATTATAAAGAAAATTAGAAAAAAAATTCTTGATTATTTGGAAATCCCAGTACCTCTCTATTGATAATTTATAAGTAAGTGGATGGATAACCAGTTAATGTTTGGAAAACTTGAGCAACACTATAAGCACCTTGTTATAGTTGACATTTGTAGAACTGCCACTCCCCAGAAGTGGGATACAAATTCTTACTTCTTCTTCTTCTTTCTTCTTCTTCTTCTTCTTCTTCTTCTTCTTCTTCTTCTTCTTCTTCTTCTTCTTCTTCTTCTTCTTCTTCTTCTCCTTCTTCTCTTTCCTCTTCTTTTTCTTCTCCTTCTCCTTCTCCTTCTCCTTCTCCTTCTCCTTCTCCTTCTCCTTCTCCTTCTCCTTCTCCTTCTCCTTCTCCTTCTCCTTCTCCT
>NW_004524629.1:1690359-1702437 GCF_000260255.1 Octodon degus
TTATTCTACTCAGCTATCTCCCTGGCCCACAGGATACAAATTCTATAAGTGGCACAAAGAACATTTACCAAGATGAAACCTAACCCTAGTCTTCCCAATAAGACAAATCACAATAAGATTCAAAGTACATGAAGTCTATTCTCTACTGCCCTTAGAATTGAAAATGTTGCAACAGGAAGATATCTGGAAAGATCCCCACATATCTGAAACTAAACAGTGCATGGTATAAGTCATTGCAGTGCTTATTCATTGCAGTGAAGGAAAGAAAATCAATATGTATAAAGAAATCATACAAGTTGCTACACAGATAATCAAGTCATCTCAATAATGAAGGACAGCAGATAGTATGCACCTATTGATAAGGTATCCTGAGTGAGACAGAACATTCCTTGATGATAATGAACCAGAAAAGTGTAACCTGGATCTCATCACAATGGAAAATAAGAAAAATGCAAAAGAAACAATATTCTGTTATTTAAGATGTCTGTTCTCCATATCAAATGAGGCTAAAATCATATGAGTACTGTGACCCTTAACCCTATACTGGAAACCAAGCTGGAGGGGTGTGATCAGTGCTATTAAAGTCATTAAGTCAGCTGGCAAAACATGAATATGGAACATGGATTAAACTTTTATATATCAATCCAAATTTATGAAATTGATCACCATAATACGATTGAATAAGACAATATCAGTCCTCTTAAGAAGTACACACTGGGGCTGGGGAGATAGCTCACTAGAATAAGCATTTGCCTGGCAAGTACAAAGGCCTGAATTCAATCCCCAGTTCCACAAAAAAAAAAGTGCACACTGCAGTATTTAGGAATAAGGACCGTGACATAGGTAGTTATGTCTATTTTGGGTGTGCGCTGCCTGTGTGTACAGAGAAAGAAGGAAAATGAACAAAGCAAATGGAACAAAGTGTTAATAATCTGTAACTGTGAGTAAAGAGTATCATGGATATTCATTATAATATTTTTATGTCAATAATTATGGAGTCATTTTCAAAAGGTTATAAAACTGTGACAGATAGCTGATTGTATCAATTTGAGTAAAATACACACAGCCAAATTGGATCAGTGACATAAGCGCCTGTCTGGTAAGCGCAAGATCCTGAGTTTAATCCCCAATATCAATCAATCAATCAATCAATCAATAATCCACATGGTTCTGGTGTAGCTGAGGTGACTTACTAAGGACAGAAGAGCCACCCTGGGTGTGAGTAATACTAACCAATACTCGTCCCTGTATGAAATAACAACAAAAGGGGGTGCACATGAAAAAGAAAGGCTCACTTCTGTTTCCTTGGAAGAGTTCCTGTCTTGGCCTTCACTGTGCATGATGTCTCACCCTCAGCGCAGACCATTTGGCCTCCTGATGTGGAGTCACACAGGACATTACAGAGCTCCAGGCCTGCAGCTGCATTATTTGGGTCCCCAGGGTACAGCCAGCCCTTCTGCTCTTTTCTACACTTGATTCTGTAGTCGGCCTCTCTAAGCCTACCTTGTAAATTTTTATCTATTTGTATATCTTGCATTAAATCTGTTTCTCAAGTAAGCATTGACTAGTATGGTTTTTATAGATTCTTAATTTTATTAACAACATTAGGGATGGGCAAATAAATGTGGAAGCAAAAGCATTTCTTTTTCTTTCTTTATTTTTTCTTTCTTTTAGTTTTTTGAGACAGAGTCTCACTGTGCAGTCCAGACTGTCCTTGAACTCCTGACACTTCCTGCCTCAGAGTTCTGAGTGCAGGGATTCAAGGAACATACCACTACACCTACTGCAAAAGCATTATAAGTGTCTCACCTGCTGGAAGAGGAGTAGCGATGAGTTATATTCTCAGGGAGTGATTTGAAGTCTACTGTATTCATAGAAATGTGTAACTTCAAATCTGAGTTAAAATAGAACATATATTATGAAATTTGTATTGCTTGAAAGGAAAGAGAACAGGGAAGAGAATTTTTTTAAATTATCCTCTGATTAAAGTGGAAGAAATTTTAAAATGAGAAAAACACAGCCAGCAACAATGACCAAAAATAGTAAAACACGCAACACAGAGGAAGACATGATACTGAATTTATCAGGTGCTGCATGAGGTGTGAATGGGTTGAGTGTGTCACTATGTATTAGATCACAGTGATTCTCAGATTGGGCTAAGAAGATAAAATCTATGTTCTTTACAAGAGAACTATAAACATCTTTATAGACAATTTAAAATATAAGGGATAAGGAAAGATAAATCAAGGATATACTGACCTAAAAATAAAATTAAAAAAATTCCAAAGGAATAATTTGGTATCATCCATAGGTGAGCCATTGTGGATTTATAAGTGGTAAGGAATCATGTGATAAAGAGACTTATTCTACAGGAAATCTTTATCCTACAGAAAAATATACACCATTCTCCTACCACCCCAGGCAAAGGGGAGAATCTGCCCTAGCATAAATGACAGTAATGGTGGTTGTCACCAGATATGATCTGGAGGCTGTCTCTTATTAACTTAGCCTAATACAGTAATGCCTGATTGCTGACATTCTGATTTTTTAAATATATTGAAACACAAATTCATCATTTCTGAAGCTTGTACTGACTACAAATAGCTTACATCTGAAGAACAGACAGGTTGGCTTCAAATTTGCATCTAATAAAATTAGGGCTGCTTAAAATTTCTGCATCTTTTCTGCAAGTAAAAGCAAGCAGAGCACACACTGCGAAATTTCTCCAGCCTTGGGAACTGGCTTTCCCTTGCCTGAGTGCTTGCTGCCACCTGCAGACATTGTGAGCATAGCCCTCTGTTCTTGCCACTTTTCACACACGAGTCTCTTTAATATTACATGCATTGTGCATTACTGCATGAGTACAGTGAGCATCCCCAGGCAGCGGACACGGGCATGTATCTTCTGTGTCAGGGAGAGCAATGAAATGGTTTGATCACTCCAGGAATGGCTTGCTAAGTTCTCAGATGACCACTGAGTGTCAAGTCCCAGGGTCATGCAGTCTCCCCCACTTGGACATTCAGTGCTTTAATTTCATACACATTAATTCTCCCTCCTGAGTAATCAAGAGCTTGTGATGTGACCCCAGCTAGCCCACACTGGATGAGATGTTTGCACACTGTGGAAATTACAGTAATGATAATGATGATGATGATGATGATGATAATAATAACAATAATAGATACCAGTATTTATTTCATGCTTCCTCTAGGATAGGTATTTAACTGATACATTATTACATTTATTCTTAGGTATTTAACTGACACATTATCGCATTTATTCTATATAACAATACAATGGGGAAGTGACTTTTATTGCCTTTTCTTGTTTTTGCAGAGAAACAAGAGAAATCACATTCTTTCTCCCATCCAAGTACTAACTAGGCCCAACCCTGCTTAGCTTTGGAGATTAGACACATTCTTTCTCAAAAGCAATGATTCAAAATCAAATACACTTTACAGTGGAACACAGAGTGCATGAGAAAATCAACTCCCTGGCTAAAGAAAAGAGACAACCACCCCACAAAAGGAATAATATATAAATACTGCATTGTGATGCCCTCTCATATTGAATTTCTCTGATAGGACCAATGTATAATTCTCAAAATATCAAGAATTACTAATTATATACTAAAATTATAAAACAAATATTAGCAAAATAGTCATACTCGTGTAGTGGGAAACATGCAGGACTGAAAGGAAAATGCTTCACCCTGAGAATTTTGGAAGGCATCGTTATTGCAATGCTAGGGGGCAGATGGGAACCAGTTCCAAATCATCAGCCCAGAGTCAGTTTTGAGTTCAGTTTAAATACAGTTTGAAAGAAAATATGAAGCAGCAGTTCACCTGAGTAAAGGTTGTGTGCAGAGGGAGCAAGGAAATAAGCAACCTAGAGGACAAGTGTCTCATGGGATGGCATGGGGACTGTGTTGGCTTTCTTTGGCATTACTTAATTTGTTGATTATAGCCATTCTTTCTGGAGTAAAACCGAATCACAGTATTGTTTTAATTTTTATTTCTTCAAGGTAAGATTTGTTAAATGGGTTTTCATGCATTCATTGATCATTTATACTTTTTCTTCTGAGAAGTGTCTATTCATTTTAGTTGCCAATTTTTGGATTGGGTCATTTATTGGGGCTCTATTTTTTTAAATTTTTAGTATGTTAGAGATATTAGTAATCAGAAAATACTTGAGATAATTAACAACTGGGATCTCATCTTTTTGACAAGTTTCTGCACCTCAAAGCAAATCTTCAATGGAGTAAAAAGAAATACCCCACAAACTGGGAGAAACTTATAGCTATGATTTTTTTTTTTTTTTTTTTTCAGAACTGGGTATTGAACTCAGGCCCTTGCCCTTGCTAGGCAAGCACTTATTCTACTGAGCCATCTCCCCAGCCCCCGCTATGATATTTATATATCATATAAATAATTAAAAAATCAGACCCTCCAAATTAAAAGACCTAATCCAAAAATGGGCAGCTGAGATGAATATACACTTCTCAGAGGAAGAAATTCAAATGGCAAGTAAATATATGAAAAAAATCTTCAATATCATTGGTCATTCACCAAATGCAAGTTATTATTATTATTATTATTATTATTATCATTTTGGTGGAAACGGGGATTGAACTCAGGCCCTTGCATTTGCCAAGGAAGTGCTTATTCTACTGAACTAGCTCCCCCGCACCAAATGCAAGTTAAAACAACACTGAGACTCCATCTCACCCCAGAAAGAATGGCTAACCCCATGAAGTTAGCCAATAACAAATGCTAGATGGCTGTGGAGAAAAAGGAACCCTTCTGCACTGTTGGTGAGAGTGCAGACTGGTACAGCCTCTATGGAAATCAGTGTGAAGATTCCTTAAAAAGCTAGGATTAGAGATCTCATTCAAGCCAGCTATTCCCCTCCTGGGTATTTTTCCAGAAGAACTAAAACCTCATACCACAGTGATGTATGTGCACCCATGTTTATAGCAGAGCAATTTTTCATAGCTAAGTCCAGAAGACAAGCCAGATGCCCATCATCTGAAAAAAGGATAAAGAAGATGTGTTATTTTTACACAATAGAGTATTATTCAGCTAAAAAAATAGGATAAATTTGAGTCCTTTGTCAGCAAATGGATGCAACTAGAGAACATATTTGTAAGTGAAATAAATCAGCTTCACAGTGCAAACATCATATTGTCTCTTTAGTGCGAGAACTTGAAAGAGAAAATGTAATCTGAAGGGTACAATAGATACTGGGAAAAGGGAATGAACTCATTTAAAAGGAAAGAGTTATTATTCATATTATATCTGGTAATATGAATAACTGGTTGGAAGACAACACTATGTGTTATAGCAAATACTATGAAATTCGTATCACTCTGTTAAGTGAAATTCTGCATCACTTGTAATTTTTTCTGTTTTAATTCTAGTTTCTACTCTCTTTAAAAAATAAAAAAAAATCATAAAGAAAGCTATAGTTCAGCAAGAAAATTTGAATTCTGGGGCCACTTTTATCTGCAATAAATGCACCATTACAAATGAATGTTAAAAGAAATGTTTGGGGTTTTAAAATTTCAATAGACAAAAGTAAGGGAAACTTTGTAGTCTCCCCCTACCACCACCACCAGCAGCAGCAGCACCAAGAAAAGTAAAATATTAAAGTTGAAAGGAACTTGTTTATTGCTCAAATCCACATTTTTTCCCCTGCAGAAGTCAAAACTAAAGTGCAAGGGAGATCGAGGCTGGGGTAGAGCTCAGGGACAAGCACTGGCCTAGATGCATGAGGCTCTGGCTTTGCACCTGCGCAGCACCAAGGTAAACATACACAAAGAAGGAAAAGACGTCACCGATACAATGTCTACTTGGTATTAGCTGCTCCAGGGATACCTTGTGTGTCTTTAACCTTGAATTCCATCCCATGAAGCACTTAAATAAGCAGATAGTCTCAGAAGAAATTATTTATAAATAGTTTCAAAGCAAATCCTCAACTTCTAAAAAAACTCTGAACTTCAAGATTTGCTCATACCCTAATCTTAGCACTTCACCACCTGGAACTGTGAATAAAACAGAAATTTACCAAGTCAAGTTCTTATCAAACCGCTCTGCCACCCCGTCCTTCAGCAATGCTGCTTGAGCTTTCCTCCGTGCTAAGGAAGATGGCCCGAGCTCTTCAACGCTGGGCATCTCCGCTCTCAGAGAGGCAGCTTTCCAAACCCCGACTCATAAACACGACGGCTGCAGGTTGTGGACAAGTTTCACAGCACCCTAACATCCTGGGAACACAGAACTTTACTTCTCCTCACCGGTAAGATAAGATGACAATGCAAAAGGGTTGGGGAGATAGCTCAGCAGTGTAAGTGCCGGAAAGGCAAGTGCAAGATCCAGGTTTGATTCCCGGTACTGCACACACACAAAAAGAGGTACTGTGGGAGTGGTTCTTTGTCTTGCTTCGTAACTTTTTGCCCATTTCCTGCCACAAGTAATAAAAAAAGAAAGCACCCTCTTTGTTCTTTGCTAAGCCTTGCAAAGTGAGTTCGCTGAGTCTCTAGGGTCCTTAACTAATAAAGTCCTTTTGTTTCTTCGGTGGTTTCCCGTCTCTTGGACTTCCCGTCACATGCCAATAATTGCTGATTGAAGACGTCCAGTTTGTGCAAACCAAACTAAGACCATCTAGTATTAGATAGGAAAACAAGCCTTAAACCAAACTTAGTTTGTGATAATTAAATCCTTTTTGATTGTTTATTTGGTTTCGTTTGGTCTCTTTATTCTGCGGTAAGGGGCTGGGATCACCACGCTGTCCCTCTCCTTGAGAAGCCCTCCGGAGGGCTGGCGCCCATCACTGGGGCGGACGTCTTTGCACCACGTGACCCAGCCTCACCCTCCCACACACACCCCACCCTCGAATGTGACGCACTGAGACGCGCTCCGCCCTCCTCCTGATTGGTTCATCCACTCGCGGCCCGGGTTCCGGAGTGGGTGTGGCCGGCGGGTCCGCGGCAGTGCTTGCTGGAGCTTACGGAACCCACGCCTGGAAGTCGTGGGCCCGCGCGCAGATTGGAGCCCAGGGTGCAGTGAGCCCCACCTTCTCCGGCCTCTCAAACCCCGCGCTGTTCTTCCTTGAGGCTCCAAGCTGGGAGCTGGTGCTGTCCCCCATCGCTGCGGGCTCAGTAGCAGAGACCCGGTGACAACTGAGACACTGGGTGGGTGAGACGGTCCTGGCCCCGCGGCCCGGGAAGCTTTGTCGTGTCTGCCTTATGGTAAATCCTGAAAGAAGCTTTCAGTTACTGGGGAAAGATGTGGGTTGGGTGTACTGTAACAGGAAATCTGAGAGCCTGGAGAGAAACAAAAAGACTTTATTAAGGGCCCTGGGGACTCAGCGAACTCATGTTCCAAGGCTGAGTGAGCAAAGAACAGACAGGGGTGCTTTCTTTATTGCTTGTGGGGGGAAACAAGCAGAAAGTTACAAAGCAAGACAGAAACAGTCAGTCCCATGTTGCCTTCTGATCTTAACCTTAGGGCGGGGCATAGAGCTCCACGGCACAAGCTCCTGCTTGGCAAGTGCATGATTCTGAGTTCAGGTCTCAGTACCAAAGGGGGGTGGGGGGGGAAGACTGATCTTAACTTGGAAGAAAAACAGGGCTTTGTATTCCTAGGATGTTAGGATGCTGTTAAACTTGTTCCCAACTTGCTGCGATCAGCCCTATGACCCCCAATTTGGAAAGCTGCCTCTCTGAGAGGGGTGACGCCCAGAATCAGACAGCTTAGGCCATCTCCCTTATCATTAAAGAAGACTCAACCAGCATTCCTGAGGGAGGGGGTGGCGGAAAGTTTGGGGAAGATTTCTGGTCAGAGGCTTGACATTTCTGTTTTAATAGAGCTGTGTTTGGATTCAGGTTATGTTGGCTGCGTGCAACTCAGACTGCATAGCTAAGGGTTCACCCAAGTGCAAACACTGAGAATAATAATTGCAAAGATTTGAATATCTATTGTACGCTAGCATGGCAAGATCTTCATCCAAATCATCTTTAAGTTGGTGAACAGCCTCCTGAAGTAGCACTATTGTGTTTATTTGCAGATAGATTGAAGAACAGAGATTTTGAATTGTTTGCCCAGGACCAATACAGGGCTCAACAGAGATTCAGTCCCGAACTCCAGCGCACTGTACTTACCCTTTAAGTTGTACTGCTTTTCTGCTGCCTCTAAAGCTTGTGATTTTTTTTTTTGTCACATGTATCTGCCCATGACCCCCTGCCCCCCATTGCACACTTCTTTTCTTTCTAGTAATATTTGAGGCCCTGTCTGCCTTCGTTCTATCTTACAACCATATTTACTTGGCAGTTGGGAGTAACGTGGCATGATACTGTAGTGTACTGCCAGAAAATTACAGGTTCTTGAATTTGGGCAGAGAACTTGAGATTTTGAAAAATTTTGCTATCTACATTTTTTTTTCCACAGTTGAGTTAGCTGTGGCAAACCTGCCATGTGAACCATTCTTTCAACAGCAGTTGGTGGGGGTCTACACTTGGTTTTTCCCCACTGAATGTACTGCATCTTTGGGTCCAAGAAACAAGCTTTATCTCTTCCTTTGATAGGACACGAAAGACTCCATTTTCTTTTTGTAACTTTTTGTCACTCCATTTTATAAGTCACTTCAGTTCACCGTAGATGAACTCAGTTTCTTATGCCCTCCCTGGAGCAGACCATAAACCCATCACAAAAAACAAGGTTATAAAAAAGAGAACAAACAGAACAAATTGGGAAATAGGCTGACTGGTAAACCCAAATGTCCACTGAGCCAGCACATGTCCAGCAGTTTTGGGAAAATATAAACCTTGTGACAATTATGTGACATTCTTATAGAATTCCTGAAAATGAGAAAATATGATGTGGTTACTATGGAAATCTAAAAAGTATATAAATTGGAAGGAAAGTCTATATCAGGGCCAACATTTTATTTTCTCCTGAGTTTTTGTCAGGGTGATGGTCCCAGGTTTTTAATCAAGCTTCTTTGTTCCTACACATTCAGTCTCTTGTGAGTTCTTTTCTCCCTGACTTTGCTGTAGCACAGCTAATTAATTGCATGACTTCTCATCCAGGGATTAATAAAATCTCCTCTAAACATGCGTCTTTCTTTAAGCTTTAATTCGTCCAGACTTGAGTCTAAGAACTAGAAAATAAGTTATGAATATTTCTGAAGATACTGTTCACCCTAAGCTGGTGCTTTCAACTCTGTTGTATTCTAATTGATCTACTGTGCTGTTTTATTTCATTTCACTTTGCTCCTCAGCCTGAACATGTTAGTTCTCAGCTGAGTTAGCTGTGGCAAACTCGCCATGTGAACCATTCTTTCAACAGTAGTTGGTGGGGGTCTACAGTTGGTTCTTCCCCATTGAATGTACTGCATCTTCAGGTCCAAGAAAGCAGGCTTTATTTCTTCCTTTGATAGGGCAAGAAAGACTCAGTAGTAGTCTGACTTACAGTAGTAAGTGCTGTAGCTTTACATGTGTGGCTTTAAAAGGTAGTGGTAGTAATATGAACACATTATATGGAATGTTTTCAGTGTCTACTATGTATGTGTGTGTCAGGCATTGTTAGATGCTAACTCAGGGAGAGAGGCTTTGATCCTGTCCTGAAGGAATTTTACAATAGCCAGTGATGATGTTGTGGAGTAAATAAGTGACAGAACTTGAGGCTTCTGGAAACAGGAGGTAATCCTATTAGCCTAGCTAGTGTGAAAGCTTTGTTAATTAGGTCAACAATAATGGTGTACCCCTGAGAAAGTATAGACCAGTGGTAGCAAACATATGACATGCAAGCCACAGCTGACCATCCGTTATCATTAAAACCTCTAAGAGGTTTACCATCACTGGTGTAGAACAGAATACCACCGTTTTTGATGATCATGTCTTCGAAGAGTAAGCTTCAATAAACAGTCTTCTTACAGCAGTGGCATTGTTGTTCACTCGACTTGGAATCCATATTGCTGTTGTTACATTGTGCCGCAGTGTCAAGCAACAGTGTATTTGGCAAGCTGGAGATTTTTCTTCAGCTGACAAAAAAGCTTAAATTGGACCCAACCACTCATAGTACCAGCGTCATTTTTATTCAAAGTTGGTGCCACCCTACCTCCCACCACCTTCTGCATCCTCATCTTTAAAGAAGAATTTGAGTTTTACATTTGTGAAATAACTGCCTGAGTAAACAAACAGTGGAAGACAGGAAAAGCACTGTGACAACAGCTTTATTAGTATATCCCTCAGCTAATTGCTAACAACTACTTAGGGTGATTCTTCCTTTTCTTTTTCTTTGGTGCCAATTGCCATAATCAAAGCCCTCAAACCCAGCACTTTAGAAGGTAGTAATTAAAATTTTGAAGAGCCTTCAAATGGGGCTTTAAATTTGACCTGTTGTTTGTTTGTGTGTGTGTATGTACCCACTTTTGTGGGAATTTGGTTTAGTTTGTTTTTTTGGAGATAGGCTTTCCATATATAATTCAAACTGACCTTGAACTCGCTATGTAGCACTATTAAAAATAAGGTTAGGGATGTAGCTTAATGCAACATCCCTGGTATTGATCCCCAGCTCACTCAAATTTTTTTTTTGAACCAGGGATTGAACTCAGACCCTTGTGCTTGCCAGGGAAGTGCTTATTCCACTGAGCAATCTCCCCAGCCCCTAGCTCACTTAAATAAATAAATAAATAAATAAATAAATACTTTTCTTTGATTAATATTTTAAAATATATTACTTTTCTGCATTGTACTGGGATTGAACCCCAGAACCTTTGCACTGAGCTATGTGTCTACTTTTCCTTTTTATTTTAGAATAAAAATTTGAGCCCAAGTTGGGCTTGAATTTGCCATCCTCTTCTTGACTCACCCTCAAAGAGTGCTGGGAGTATTGTGTAGGCCAGTGCTCTAGTTATTATATCTATTTTTTGTGAATTGGCCCGTGTTCTCAAATGGCCACGTGACTATATTCCATTTATAAATTCCTTATTACATGTCAATTTCATGTTTTGGTCTTTTGAGGTAGGGTCTCACCATGTAGCCCAGGCTAGTCTTGAACTCTCTACAGCCCATGCAGGCCTTAGACTCCTGATCTTCCTATCTCACCTCTCAAGTGCTGGGATTATAGGTATGTGTCACCACATGTGGTTATAAACTTCTTTATGACAAGAATTTTGACCCATTTTTGATAGAGACTACTTAGAGGCTACACTGATTCTAATTAATTAATTCTAATTAATTGACTTTCAATATTAACTTATGAATCTGTCCCAGGCCTATATAATTTGTCTGGTGAGCCAGTGGCTGCAACAGAACTGTCCATGCTGGTGGTCATAGTAGAGGCCTGTATTAGCCTAGGACAGTGTGGCATCACTGAGGGCAAGGTAACATCACGGCTGAGGACACTGGCCCAAACAGAGTTCCAGGGCAGTAACTGCTAGTCTAAGGGAGAAGACAGATCTCTCATTAAGGCAACATTTCCTGCTTGGAATGTGTTTCTCCTTCCTTCATAAGGCTCTGCCCACTTTCATACCTTTTGTCTCAGTTATTCCCTACATATCCCTGAATGAGCCCTGATACGTTGTGTGCCCAACAAATAGTGGCCAGTTTGGAGAATTCATGCTTTTAGCTAACAACCTTTCTGGGGCCCCAGTATACCATATTCTTGTCTCTTTTATTTTTTCCTTTGCCAGGAGATCAGGAACTGGTGCCCTGAATAGGGAAATCTATTAAAACGTGGACAAGTAAGAGTGGACCACCCAGCATGAAAAATAGCTTGTGAGGTAAAGGACTTGGAGGTATGAATGACTTTAGAGACACTCAACAAGGAAAGGAGTAACAAATAAGCACTCAACACTGTAAATAACTTTTTTATCTGGAAATAAAACATGAGGCAGAACATGTCAGCTCAGGGGCAGAGGCAGGTCCAGCTACTCCAAAGTTTACTGAACTTATGTGCTAACCAAAAATTTATCAAAAATGCTGTGGGAAGGCAAGCCAGATAGCTCAGTGCACTAAAATGCCTGCTTAGGCAGAGCACAGCAGCCAGGGTGCAATCCTGGGCGTGCTGTGCTGACCCC
>NW_004524629.1:1702677-1707259 GCF_000260255.1 Octodon degus
AGGCCCTGTAGACCCTGTAGGCCCTCTAGACCCTGCAGGCCCTGTAGACCCTTTAGACCCTGTAGGCCCTGTAGGCCCTGTAGACCCTGTAGGCCTGTAGGCCCTTAGACCCTGTAGGCCCTGCAGGCCCTGTAGATCCTGTAGGCCCTGCAGGCCCTGTAGATAATGTAGGCTGTGTAGACCCTGTAGACCCTATAGATCCTGTAGACCCTGTAGGCCCTGTAGACCCTGTAGGCCCTGTAGGCCCTGTAGACCCTGTAGGCCCTGCAGGCCCTGTAGTCCCTGTAGGCCCTGCAGGCCCTGTAGATCCTGTAGGCTGTGTAGACCCTATAGACCCTGTAGGCCCCGTGGACCCTGTAGGCTGTGTAGACCCTGTAGGCCCTGTAGGCCCTGTAGACCCTGTAGACCTTGTAGGCCCTATAGACCCTGTGGGACCTGTAGACCCTGTCCTAAGTACATTTTTTAAAAATGCTATAGGAAGTAACCAGATATAATCTATGGTTGTTTAGGGAGGCCCTCTAGACAGTGATAATTGGAAATAAGTTGGAGAATCTTAAGTGGGCATGTGGCAGAGAAGGAATAGCCTCCACTGAGACCTTTTCACCTTGGAACCTTATTCAAGCAGTCTTAAACCCGTTATCAAGAGTTTCTGACTTAGGCACAGAGAAAGTGGAAACATAAGAGTGGGGGCTTCTGCCCCTAAGGATGAGCCTTTGCAAGAAAAGCTGCTTCTGTAGGCACAAGAGTCATCACCTGAGAGATATTTGGGGAAAAACCAGCTCAAAACCTGACAGTCCTGGGAAAAAGCCACCGCATGCAACTCTGTCTAGATATTTACAGATTCTAAAGGGAGCTATAGCATAGGGGAATTCTTTGGCACCTCTGCCTATCTACCAGTCACCACCTAGCCAAATGCTGTTCATGAGGCCCAACCTTTTTCTTGTGCCCTTGGAATTTAAATTGCTAAAGATCTTAGACAACATGTTATTAACAATGGTGTTCAGAGTCCAATTACTGTGGGACTCTTAAAAAATGTTTTAGACACATACCACTTAACACTTTATGATATCAAACATGTAGCAAAAATGTGCCCATCCCTTGCTCAGTCTCTCCATTTTGATGTTCATCTCAGAAACCTTATCATGGAGCATGTTCAAAATAATAGAACAGGCTGTAACTCATGCAGGTACATAGATGAAGAAATGCTCTCTGAGACAGAACAGTATGTACATTTGAGGAACAGGTTCAGTGTCCTGATGAAGTGGACTCACAATTGGCAGACTTAATGAAAAGGGCTGTGTCATGGCTTGGGGTTCTTTTGCAAAGGAAGCAATAAAATATAGGACACATTTTATTTTATTATTTTATTTATTTATTTAATGTATCTAGTACAGAGTCTACACAGATTGGACTCAGAGCGATCCTCCTGTTTTCAGCCTCCCAAGCATTGGTATCATAGGCTCACACCACCATGCTCAGTCTCCATCACCATCTCAGCACACCCCAGGGGCAGGGCCAGCACAGCATGTAGTGCCAGGGATCGAACCCCAGTCCCTGTGCTCTGCCTAAGCAGGTGTTTTATTCTGCTGAGCTATCTGGTCGGCCCAAGGACACATCTTATATTTTATGATGAATCATCCAAAGAATTATATAAAACAAGTGCAGGAAACCTATCCATACACTAAACACTAAAGAATCCAGCTGAGAGAAGAGCGCTCATAACAATACCTCCTACATGTCCAACTGGAGGCTTAGAGCCCACAACAAAGTCTCATGCAGGCCTACTTCATGAATCTGTGTTGGAAAGGCCCAAGGTCAGTGGTGGAAGCTAGAAAGTCTATGCTAGCAGGATGAGGGATCTGTGCTAGCAGGCTGAGTGTTCTGAACTGGAGTCAGAAAGCAATACTCCTGGTAAGCACCAGAGCCCCCCCCCCCCTCCCAAAAGTACCACAGCCATCTTCAGCAGCGATGAGGTGACAAGCTCATCTAATTATGAGGAAAGCTGAGTTCCAATCAGGAAATCCAATGTGACAAGCTTCTTCATGAGGCTGAGTGGTGCACCATCTTCCCTTCCAGAGCCAGGAAGCAATGCTTAAGATGAGGACCAGATCTCCTCCAAAGTTCAATGGGAAAGCCAGCATGACAAGGTCCTCCTGCAGAACAAACAGTCCAAGAGAACCAGCAGCTTCCAACAGTTCCAACAGCTTCTCTAAACAGCATCCCTAAAAGCATTTCTTGGCAGCTTCTCCTGTTGTGCCTTTTATGCTGCTGGTAACAATCCTCAGGTGGGCCTCCAAAACCCAGCACAATACTAGATTAATTCAGCTAGGCATAAAAAGTTGACCACCAGCTAGCTATCCACAACAGCTTGCTTAACAGTTCTGGAGCATGGGCTCCCTACACAATGTTTTTGGCATATTCACCAAGGCCCTAATGAGCCCTTCACTCAGTTTGTGGCTAAGTTATAAGAAGCCACTTGCAGATGAGCTTCTAACACACAAGCTGTGGACATCTTAGTCCTGCATTTAGTTTAGGCCAATGCTAATCAAGACTACATGCCAACCATAGATGCTGTGAAGGCAGCTAATGATCGCAGAGCATATATTCAGGCTTGATAGGATATCAGCACTGAATTGTATAATACTAAAGGGGAAGAACAATACTGATAATGTTAAATGTTTCAACTGTGGCAAAACTAGCCATACTCAAAAATAGAAGGCTCTCACTCAATCCAGGAGGGACAGCACTGTAGCTACAGTGGCTCACAGAGGTAGTGCCTCCAGCTTCGGTGACTCAGGCCCTATGTTCAGTCATTACAGTGTACAAAAGGGAAAGATTGGGCTAAGCATTATCACTCTAAATTTCATAAGGACACCCCTGACAGGAAGCAAAGTCATGCCCTCTCTCCCCAAGCCACCAAAATAATAGGGGAAGTGCCTGCTGTGAACATAAATCTTGCTCAGCTTTACCTAGTAGAAATCAGTCAACATCTCTGCCAACACCAAACATGACTCCTGGAGGGGCATCATTTCCTTTACAAGGGGAACCAACCGGAGCACAAGATGAGATCTTCTTGCTGCATGCAGAGTTACCTTCACTGGAGGTGATAAACCCATTCCTATTTCCCTAAGAGTTTGGACCCCCCAACCTGAGGGAACAATTGACCTTGTGCTGGGAACACTGATTTAAATCTAAAAGGAATAACTCATATCTAGAGTACTTGATGCTGATTGCCAGGATGAAATTCAAGTTTTTGCATGTCCTACAGATATTTGGGCTTCTGAACAATGAGAATATGTATAGTTAATTTTGCTGCTAATAAACAAGCTTTTTTTAAATATAGGCAATCCTTGAGAAAGCAAGATCCCGTAGCAAGACTAAAAAAGGGAAATTATTTTACACAGGAAGTGATAAAAAACAGGCCAAAGTGCTTTACGGAGATTAATAGAAAAGGCTTTAAAAGTCCTGTAGATACAGATGCAGAGGGGCCTATCCTTGTATCAGAATAATGACTGGCTTCATGTCCCTGCTATCTGGGTACATCTGGGGTCCCCTCAGCATGTCCCACAAAGCATCTCTCCCTTGCTTTATAAAGGTTAGACCGACAAAGAGGGTTTTGTTTTCTTGTGTTTTAACTTTATGTGGCACCTATTGCAGTTAATTTATAGGGAAGGGATTAATTACAAAAGGAGAATTTAATATTGATTAGCATTTTGATTCTAAAATTGAACAAATGATGGCTAAAATGGGATTTCAAACTGGTAGAAGTCTGGGGAAAAATTTGTAAAGCATCAGATAGCCTGTAAACACCTATGCCTAAGAATGACCACAAACCAGGTAGTAGCCACAATTCCTCTTAAAATAGCTTTGCCTTTACAATGGAAAACAAATTCCCCTATATAGGTTGACCAGTGGCCCCTTGAACAGGAGCCATTAATCCCTTCCATTTTCACAACAGAAAGGGATATCTTTCCACTTTCTGAGAGCCTCCTCATTTTTTTTTCTAGAGTAATAAAATTTTCATTGTAAAGATCTTTTACACCCTTTATTAGATTGATTCCTAAGTATTTCATTTTTTGGATGTTATTGTGAAGGATGTGGTTTTCCCTAATTTTTCTCTCAGTGAGTTTGTTATTTGTGTATAGGAATACTATTGAATTTTGGGTATTGATTTTGTGTCTTACTGCACAACTGAATTTCAGTATTAAATCTAGAAGTCTTGTGGTGGAGTTTTGGGGACCTTCTATGTGGAATATCATGCAATATGCAGATAAAGATTCTTTAGCTTCCTCTCCTATCTTTATTATTTTTATTTTTTCTCAGTTGAGGACTACCAATGCTTTGTCTATTGAGCCACCATTAAAAGGTACACCAGATACACCATAGGGAGATAGAATGGTAAAAGCCACAGTAGACCTACAGTCCTTGATTGTATGCTGAAAAACTGCAGACAGGATTCTCTAATGACTACAGAGTAGAAATGAAATCTCAGAAGCTCTGAACCTTCTGTGAGATTGGCCTAACCTGTTTCCAGATTGGCCATATGGAGGAAGTCTGGATATCAAGACCATCCAGATAGGCC
>NW_004524629.1:1707419-1709655 GCF_000260255.1 Octodon degus
AGGAAGCTTTATCCTGTCTTACCTGAAGACCCAGAGTCTCTCTTGCCTCCTTCTCACTACACAGACAGGCTCTATGCTGCCCAGCTCACCTCAGCACCTCTGCTTCTGACCCACACACCACTGTCATGGCTACTGTGGGGTTCTGCCCTTCCAGATTTATAGCACCACAATCAGGGACACCACTGCCACAGCCAGAGCTGCCACCACCACCCTTACCCTCCTAGGTTCCATGGTGCTACTGTTGCTGCCACTGCCTCAAAAAATATCTCATAAATCACACCCATTTTCATCTGCTTCAGCTTTGCCCCCAGTGGGCCCTCATCTCTGTCAGATACTCCTGATTCCATTGGACCCATGCCACCAACTCAAACCCATGCTCCAGACTTTTTCCTGTTGCCTGTAGGTCCACATTGACCACAGTTTCCTGCTATCCCAGATTCTACAGCCCCACTATGAAGAATTGCTGCAGTGGCTCCTGAACCCCAAATTGATTTCTCATCAGGTGCTGTTGTAGGCAGCTAAATTAGATAGAAATATTACAGGCAGTCAGATAGGGTCAGGCCCTCAAGGAGGCAGCACAGAAGAAAAGATACATTGCAACTATGAGAGAAATGGATGCTGCTGTTGTGGGCCTGACCTAAAGACCAAAGATTGAGCAAATGTTCTCCTCCATAAAGATAAGCATCTGGGATTGATCATCACCTTGAGGAAGCCAGGAAGAGTTACTAATCCAACTGCTACCAGCTGGCTACTGGATAAATTCCTGTTCTATATTCATCACTGCTTGCTATGTGACTTGCCTCCCCATTTGGTGCTGCATTTAATCAATTTTACCTGAGCAATGGTGCTTGTGATCTCATTGGTTGACCATAGTTTTGTTCCACCTGGTGCCCATCTAAGTGAGTTCCCATGTTCTCCACCTTAGACCCGCCTCACAGCATGGTTTTACTCTATGAAAGTTCCAGGAAAAGACAGCTTCCCTGGTACAACACAGTCTGATCCCCCTTCTGTCCCTCTCTCTCTCTCTCTCAGACAGAAGTTTTATTTCCCCAATAACTATTATGCTTTTAACCTCCATTGGTTCCTAAAATTCATTCTTCAATTTTAAAGGACATGAACTCCTTTCAGGTTGGGAGTTTCATTCCCCTATACTATTGTCAACATGGACAGAAATGCTGATAGCACTATGAGCCATCACCTCCACTCTGCCACTCAGTTTGAGCTCGTTTATCTCTACCAGCCACTTTGTGTCAACCCCAAAGCACAAGAAGGTTCACCTGACCAATTGTATTTGATGAATTATCAGCCATTTGGTTCTACTTAACTCCTAAAGAAGCTCTACTACCTGTCCTACTTAGAAAAGCCCCAAGCAGTGACTGACCTTATAGCCACATGTTTCCATCCTCCTGCCAACATGGGATGACTGTCAGCACCTTTTTGTGATTCTATTTAATACTGAAGAACACTTTCACATTCTAAACAGGGACCAAGCCTGGCTGAAGTCAAAAGACCCACTACTGTGGTTGATCCTGTAAATTGGGTGAACACAGTCTTCCCCCAAGCATGTCCAAGGTGGGGCTGCCATATAGCCAAAGGCTGTGAGGCCTTAGATCAATACCACACAGCCCTCCTCACAGGACTCAAGGAAGGCAGAAAAAGCCATAATCATGTCCAGGATAACTGAAGTCATTCAAGAAGCCAGTGAAAATCCAGTCAAATTTTATGAGAGAGTGTGAAACCTGTGAGGTTTATACACTCAATGATGTAGAAGCACCTAAAACTGGAATGGTTGTGTTACACAGTCAGTCTCTGACATTAGAAGAGAAATCCCAAATAGCTCAGTGGATTAAAGCACCTGCAAGCAGGCACAGGGCCCGGGGGGTTCCCTCCCCAGGACTGAAGTGTCAGCCCCGCACCCGGGGTGCGCAGAGACCAAAACTGAGACTGGGCATGGTGGAGCCTATAATCCCAGCTCTTGGGAGGCTGTAAACAGGCAGATCACTATGAGTCTGATCTAGTAGTGAGACCATGAACACCCTGTAGACCCTTCCCTTGTGGCACAATAGACACGGAAACCAAAGGAAGAATTTGGAGCACTTTGTTAGCTGAGCTCAGCGACAACACTCCCTCAGAGAAACTAAAAAGAATGCGCTGTTTATCATTCTTAATAGTTGAATAATACTCCATTGTGTAAATATACCACATCTTTCTCAACCATTCCTCAGGTGATGGGCAT
>NW_004524629.1:1711320-1713268 GCF_000260255.1 Octodon degus
GGGGAGGAAAGGGGGATTCTTTCAAGGTTTCGTCATTGCCCTTTGTTCGCTTACCTGGGAAGGACAATTGGTAACAGTTTAGCCCACTCCTCAGAATGCTGAGAACTTCCTAATTTGGGCAGGCAGCACATTTTATGGTCTGGCATGGACAGGGAGTCTACAGAAAAGATCAAGCCTTTACAGAATGGGAGATATGGAACTTGTTACAAAATGGAATTGGTTAAACCAGCTTATAACACCCTGGAATTTAAAAAAAAAATCCAATAGTTTGATGACTTTGCTGGCATGAACACTGCCCAGTTATTTGAGATGCCCAAACAGTTTTCTTAAACCTAGAAAAAAGAAAAGAAGGAACAATGATGGGAACAAAAGGCAGTCCTTTTAGCTAAAATGTTAGGGAAGCCTGTGCCTAAAATGCCCCGTCAAGGCCAGCCACACCATGGCAACCAATAATAAAGGCGTCCCCTGCAGCCGTGAGAGACAGAAGCCTGCTATCCCAAGGGAGCAAGGAACAAAGCACAGAGCCTAAGGAAACCCTGAGCTTGTAATTCAGCAAGCCAGATACAAGGTAAAAAATTTCTGGAAGTGCTCTGTCTGTTCTTAAGATGAAGTTAAGGTGAGACTTGTATTAATCAATTTGTGCCATCTAGCAAGGTCTGTAAGTCTCCTCAGGATTTATCTTGGAGCCAAGTACAGCACCTTTTTTATCTTCTGTCAGTGCCAGCCATCTGGATGTGTCACGGTCTTTGCTTGACCAAGTTGCTTGAAAGCTTGAGAGATTGTTTCCTCTCCTGGCGACTCTTTTTAGGCACACTGTACATCACTGAATCACTTTTCTCAGTGGTCCCATGATTTTCTTGATCAGAAAGTGAGGGACTCGACTGAGTTATATGATGTCACAGTATAGGTTCTTTTATGTTCTGGGTTCTCATTGATAAATAAATGCTCTACCATTCTTGGGCAGTTCTGTTCCTCCATTCGGGAGAGAGAGGGTCACCACCTGACCCTTGTCTCTTCTCTATCTTTTCCTTATTCCCATGGCTGTTTTACACTAGGACCACAGAAAGCCCAAACGAATCATGACAGGATTGAGGTTTGTAGAATAAAACACTGAGGAGATATGGTTTCACTCAAAATTGCCTGAGGTTTGGTGACAAACCACCTGGCAATAATGAAAAAAAGCAGTAATCTGGCTGCTACGGCTCCTTCTTTTAAAGCTTTTTAGTAAGCTGTCAAGCAATTTAGACACCACCAGAGTACATGACTACTGATGAAGAACTTGCAGCATTTCATAGTCACTATAATGATAGGCCATATTTGCCAAATAAGCCTTCAAAATACAGTATAAAAACATATTCCCTGGTTGATGTACAGACATTCTATACTTTCAATTTGGAAATTTATCCTGGAACTCAGCCACCAGGGGTTTATTCCTGCAGTAATAAAATTAATGATACTGTAAACAGACCTATTGCTTTTATCTCCCAAACTAATTGAAATATGACATTCAGTAGTTGGTTTACCAGTTACCCATTGATGCTACATTTGCTAAGAAAGTGCCAGTTGGTCAGTATCAAAACTACACAAGAACAAACCAGAAATTTCTCCCCAAAATGTGCCAAGTTCAAAACAGAGAAATGTATAGTATAATCTTTGGATTTTAGAGAGAAATAACATTGGCCTCACGTATGGCAAAGAGAAACAAATTGGTACTGCTAATGTCAACATTATGCCCTGATGGTGGGACTGGCAGATACCTCAACACAAATAATGCCAGAGATGGTAACTTTTTACAGACAAACCAAAGAGAGAATAGATATCCTTGAAGAATTATGTAGCAACTATGGTGTCACTAAAACCACCCACCAAAAAATATCATGAATATATTTTTCTCCACCTTCAAATTTTTTTCCACCTCAAATATCATGGAAGAGCCTTTGAATGGGAG
>NW_004524629.1:1714463-1718187 GCF_000260255.1 Octodon degus
AAACCTTCTTGCCCACTGAACTTTCCCCCCATGAATGTCTCATTTTGATGAAATTTTTGCTGTCCCACCAGATGCAGGTGGAGCCCTTGTCTGATGTTGAGTATACCCAGTTTACAGATGGAAGTAGCTCAGTCAGGAAAATGCTGGGTGGGCTATACAGTTATCACCATGGAAGAGGTGCTCCTGGCTGGACCTCTTCCCCAAAACTGGTGCACCCAATTGGCTGAACTATGGCCTTAATACAAGCTCTCAACTGAGGGAAAGGAAAAAAGGTAAATATCTACACTGACTTAAGGTATGACTTAACTATCATACATGTCCATAGAATGGTATATAAGGAGCACAAGCTCCTTATGGCAGAAAGAAGACAAGTTAAAAAGAAGGTCGAAATGTCCCAGTTCCTGAATACAATTGGAAACCAAAAATGGTTGCTATTGTCCATTGCAAAGGACATCAGAAAACAAAACATTGCCACTCTTGGGAAATCACATGGCTGACAAAGCTGCAAAACTGGCAGTCGGGGGCTACACCTGGGAAACAAATGATTTGAAACAAAACTTGGAAGCCTGCTATGGGATACCCCATAACTATCCTCAGACTCCACAGTGAGCCTCTCTGCTTCTCCAAGGAAAAAATTAAATGGGCACAACAGGAAGGGGCCTACCTGGGACCAAACAGTGCTTAGACTTAATCAAATGATTGAATAATAATTCTTGAAAATCTGTCTTATGATTGGTTAAAATGCTATGAGGATATCACACATGGAGGAAACACTTCTACAAACCAACTTTTAAGCTGCTACCTTTACATTGCTAAATTAGCCTCAACTGGGCCTGTCATTTGAAGATGTCAAGCCTGTGCAAAGACTGAACCTTCATCTGGATGAAAACCCCCACCACTTATTTAGCATGCTGGACTTTCTTCTTTAAAGACTTTCAAATAGTCTTTACAGAGATAAAACCATGCAGAGGACATAAATATCTATATCTCCTGGTGCTTGACTGTATTAATACTGGATAGTTAAAGACATTTCCCACTTGTAGGGCTCTGTGTGCTCTTGCTGTACCCTAGGAAGGATTGATGGTAAGAATGATGAGAAGATAGACAAGAGACAAAAGCTGTGCCAGGTGGAGCTCTTCTCTCTCTTGAGCAAAGGAGAGGAATTTTCCAAGAACAGTAGAGCATTTATTTATATCCTAGAAACGTGAGTAAATTCAACCTCTTTAATAAACAATCAGTAAAAAAAGCTACAACAGTGTGCTTCAAGGAGTGCCCATGTTCTCAAGCTGGCTTTGTCCTGCGCATGTAATTACTTTCCAGCTTCATCCACTCCTAACATCCACTAGAACAGCAAAAATGAGGTTTATAGATCACTACTGAGAAAAATTAAACTTAAGTATGGGCTGTCCCTCACAATAGGCAATGACAATGAGCCTGCATTAACGTAGAAAGAATCCCAAAACTGACTAAAGAACTAAAAATCAAGTGGAATGTCTACACAGCTTATAAGCCACAAAGTTCTGAGAAAGTCAGAAGAACACATAGGGTTTAAAGTCAGTACTAGCTCAATATCATCAGGAAACTCAGGCACCATGGGTGCATTTACTTTCCATTGCCCTCAAGATCCAAAGTTCACCATGACCCACAGGGTGTATATCCTCTGATACTTTGTATAGGAGACCTCCTCCCATAATTAGAGGACTCTAGGGAGACCTGCACCAGTGAGGTAACATAACCCTGCGAGAACATCTTACAAAGGAAATAGTCATTCTCAGATACACAAAAACATAGCTGAAAGACCAGCCATACCCTCAGATACACCTACATATAGTTTTGAGAATATGGTTTGGAAAAAAAGACTGAAGAAAAAAGAGCCCCTACAACTCATGAAAGGGCTCCTATGCTAATTGCTTTGAGCAGAGGAGAGGAATAGCCCAGGAACAGTGGAGCCTCTGTCATAGCCTCCCACAACAATACAAGCTTCAGAGATCCAGCCTGGACCCATCACTTTTGAATCAAAAAGGCTCACCCATACAACTGCTGGCAAAGCCTATCTTGATAAGTCAGCTCCCCTAAGGACAACCCCAAGGAGAGGATGCACTCGGAGCTCTGTTCCTGTTGCTCCAGAAAGTCTACACATGGCTGAAGCCAGACAGACACTGCACACCAGAATACCGGCCCTGATTGATTCATGTTCTGCTACCCTGTTGAGATCTAGTCTCTCTTCTCTTATTAATCTCAGTGGTCACCCTAGAGCTCTGGGCTGTATCCCCAGAGGATTAGAAAGACTTCCATACGATTACTTTTGTTCTCTTCTACATTGATGTATCTGTTGGATTGTGTACTCCAAACTGCCTTTCTTAACTCATAGGGGCTAAAACCACAAGATGGCTACCAGTGCCCATCTGTTTCTGCTCCAACATAGTCTTTTTGACCCCTATGCCAGCCACACAAGTTCAAGCACTGGGAGCTCCTAATCTAACTTTATAACACCAACTCCATGGTAATCCTCAGCCAGACTAGATGGGATTCCTCCCACCCTATTGAGTATATTTTGGTGCATGTTCTATTCAACCCAACAACCCAGGTTTGGATTCCTCTTTCATGCCTTCCTTTATTACAGGGTATGGAGGCTTAAATTGGGAATGAGAATATCAAGCCTATAATGAATATGTCTGCCTTTAATGGGTCCTAGGAGCTAACCCCTACTGCAATGGTGCCCTAAATTGGATTTCCCTTCACTGGAACTGCCCCAGTCTCTATTACGGGGGACTCAAATTTCCCCTTTACCCAACTCCCATCTAACTTGAATTGTTAGCAAGGAACTTGCAACCCAATCAGTCTTACTATTAAGGATCCCACCCACCATCCATGGGTGAATGGCCACTGAATGAGTGTCCAGGTAGATTGTAGAGTATGAACTCAGGAAGTTGTAAACATGAAAAAGGTTTGGACCCTCTGTCTCATATCAAAGCTCCTGTACCAAAGCTACCACTGTTCCCTGAGCCTAAAACCTTATGGGGCCACCTGAACTAGACCTGCTGCATCTAACTAACAACACCCACTGGATTCTTTGCATGGCAAACCCTATATGAGAGGGTGACTATTGGCTCTGTGTCTCTCATACAGGTTTTTCTACTGCACCCTAGGCTTAATTCTAAATGGTTCTAGCCTTAACTCCACTTCTAATTCTGATCCCTGCTCCAGTCCCACTAAATGGAAATGCCACATGCCTCCTGGGTTCCTCTACAAAGCCAAGTGTCTCAGCTCACTATAAATACTGTGACTGCCACCTCAGCTCCCTGTTGGCCTCTCATGGAATTTTCATTATTTGCTCTGATGGAGTCCATCAGGTTTTTCAAACAAAAATGGGCCTTTTGCACTCACATACCTTTTGCCTGGCTTCTGTTGACTCAGGGCAACAGGGTCCCACAGTTATCCACAAGCTTGCCAGAAACTATTCAATAACACTATCAATCTTGGTAGGGATAAACACAGCAGGAAGCTTGGCCCTTGGTGTCAACTGCCTTGGGTATGAGCCAACAGGAGTACTTGAAATTAGGTACACAAATAGATAATGATTTTACAACAGTACAAGGAGCAATGGCCATACTCTAAGACCAAATTGACTCCGTGGCTGTAGGGGTCCTCCAAAATCACAGAGCTCCAGACCTCCTCACTGCCCAACAGGGAGGCACTTGCCTGTTTTTAGAAGAATAGTGCT
>NW_004524629.1:1727212-1732842 GCF_000260255.1 Octodon degus
GCCAGGATTATAGGCATATACTACCAACCCCAGCAAAAGCAAATGTAAAAAGAAACCTTTCTTAAACTGCCCAGTAGAGTGAGGAAGGTTCCCACAATTTGATGTACTGAATCTGCTTTGATTTTGGATTATTTCCTGCAGACACATTTCACATCCCTTTACCAGCAATCTCCTGAGCTTACAGATTTAAGAGAAGGTGTACGTAAACACTCATCACTGGACTTGACCCCAACTAGAAAACTGATCCTGTCTATTTATCAAGTGGTTATATACAAACCTGGCATTTTCTGCTAGGATAATTAGTAGTATTGAGGAATTGACTGATTTTGGTAAAGGTCCTATAACCTGAGTGGGATATTTAAATGAAGACCACAGATTGTGAGATGTTTAGCAAAAGGTCAAGGAAAGAGGTCTAAGGGTCACTCTCTCACCAAATTGAGCTGCACAGTGATTGACACCAAGTGTTCTGGGTCTCTGTACAATGAATGCACACACAGCACTCTGAGGAGAGATAGGTAATAACGTGGTAGAAGGAGGAATAGATTTAAAATGTATTATGGAAACTCCAGTGCCAGCCCCCCACTCCACCATCACAGGAGTCACCCTGAACCTCAGTGAGCCTCAGGAACTTCAGTGAGTGGCTGGAGAAGGAAGAAACTCCATCCCCCCCACACACACACACACATCATCTCAGGAGCTACAGTGGATCTCAGGATATTTAGTGAGATGCACAAGAGTGAAATAACTCTTCACTACCACCACCACCATCGTCATAGGAGCAACCATGAACCTTGGGAGCCTCAGTTATCTATGTGGGAGGGGGGCAACCCCTCTGGTGCAGGCCCATACTCCTACACTGAAGATCAGGCAGACAGCACAGGAAGCACCTGGGACAGAGCAATCATGTGGTCTGCAGTAACCCAGGGTAAAACCACTTTAACAAGGGGAAACACTTTGCATATAAACTCCTAATTTATGATCACTTCTATTATATAACTATAGATTTGCTCCTGTGATCTAAAGTATGATATCAATAATTATCATAGTCAGCCAACTTCTAAGTTGTGCTTATTCCTAATTGTATTTCTGTAGCTAGGATGTCATATCTATGTGATCAGTTGTTCTCTCTTCTGCAACAATATTGGGAAGCTCTGGAGTAATAACCTCAACACAACCCTATGCCAAACAACTGGGAGCTGAGCTAACATCCAACTCTCAATTAACTGACAAGGTAGAATCTTGGACCAGACACAAACTAAGAATCTCTTACTCACACAAGATATCCCTGAAATACAGACTATTCCTGGAGAAGCCCTGATATTAGTTGTATAGCTACCTACTGCCAAAACTCACAAGAATTACCACAGGAGACAAAATCAAAAAATTATTTGAAATAGAAAATGTCAAGTTTAAGGGGGAAAATGCAATCTCAGACCTCCACCCCATGCAGAATAAGTCCAGAAGACACGGACATAGAAAAAATTGGAAGTCACACAACTGAAATTTCTGAAAGGATAACAATTGAAGAAAAGAGTTTTATCAGGCTATAGAAGAAATATCAGAAATAATATATCAGATTAAAAACAGAAATGACAGCCATAATGAAAGAATTGCTCAGTATAAAGAAGGCACAGATTTTAAAAAGGGGAGGAGCATACAACAATGATGGAAACCATAAATGAACAATATAGGAAAGAATTCCAATGTATGAAACATTCAAAAAGATATACAGAAAATTAAAAATTCGATTAAAAGCTGGAAAAACTGCTTGAACAAAACTGAAAATACGCTTTCAGACCTTGAAAGCATCTTTGAAGCTAGTAATCATAAAAGGAGAGGTCTCTTAAAATTAATAAGGAACCAGAAAATAACAATCCAACAGCTGCAAGATAATGCAAAGAAAGACAATATATGATTGATAGTGCTCAATGAAAAAGCAGGAGTCAGCACAAATGACATAAAATGACTATTACAGAAATACTACCAGAAAATTTCCCAAGCATGAAAAAAGAAACTCACATACAGTTAGTGAGGCATATAGAACTCCAATTAGCCATAAGCAAAATAAAACTAAACCCAGACATATAGTAATCAAGATCCCAGAAATTCAGCACAAGAATAGAATATCAAAAACTGTTAAAGAAAAAAAATAGATCACCTAAAATAGAAAGCCCATCAGAACCATGGCAGATTTCTCAATACAAAAATCATCAAGTCAAGAAGAGCTTGGAGTGAAGTATTTCAGATCTCGAAGGAAAATAATTGAAATACAGATTGACATACCCTGCAAAATTATCTTCCAAAATTAATAGAGAAATAATATACTTCCATGAACAGCTGAAGAAATTCATGACCACCAAGTCACCCTACAAAAAGTATTGAAAGATATTCTAGAAAGAAATAAAAATGACCACAATTGCAAGGACAACGATAGAAAAAAATTACCAAGCAGGGTAAGCAATTAAATAGAAGGGAAATGTAGCAAACCAACAACAGTAAAATAACATGACAAAGATAAGCCAATACATATCAGTTATAACCATTAATGTAAGAGGCCTCAACTCACCGATCAAAACATACTGCCAGCACAGATCAAGAAACAAAATCCAACAATATGTTGTATGCAAGAAATATATATAATTCAGAAAGAAATTCACAGACTGTTAGTCAAAGGATGCAAAACAACACTTGATGTGACAGGAGCCCAGAAAACAGCAGGGGTAGCTATTGCACTTGTAGACGATGTGAATTTTAAACCAAGAATGAGGGGCCGGGGAGATGGCTCAGTGGAATAAGCGCTTCCCTGGCAAGAGCAAGGGCCTGAGTTCAATCCCCAGTTCCACCAGAAAAAAAAAAAAAAAAATCAAACCAAGAATGATCAAAAGAGACAAAGAAGATCATTACATACTTGATAGGAGAAAACTGCAAGAGGAAGAGATAGCAATCATAAATATGTACCAAAAACAGTGGCATCCAATTATATAAAAAAGTTATTTTATTTATATATATATTTTTTGCCATAATTTTATTGATAAACAAATAGCAATGAGACAGTTTCAAATCAAATTGGTAGGACAGTTTCAATAATTAACACACTGCATACATTCTTCTTAGTGGTTAAGTGCTGTACAAGATGTGGACTTGATATCCTATTTACAAACACCATTAGAACAAATCATTCTATTCATTAACAGAATGTAGCTATATATCTATCCTAACCACTTTGAATACACAGATACAAAATGGACATTCATTTGTATATCCTTTTTTATTAAGTTCCGTTATTTGAATATTATAGGTGTGTAAACTCAGCAAAATATTCTAAAAGAGTCTAGTATCCCATAATAGTATCGGGTCTTCTGCTTAACTGGCAATGTCAGAAATTGTTGACCTGAGTCCCCCACAGCTCAACATAACAGCATGGCTTTACTTCTTATATTTCGTTTTTATACTTTTCTACTGGATGGTTAAGACCAAGGTAAAGCAGGACCTATGCAACAAGAGTTGTAGCTTTTGGCTCTGATAAGGTCAGTGAAATCCCCTCAGGATTTATCCTGAGATCCTGTACCTCAGATTGTAGAAACTTTGTCAGTGTCAGCCATGTGGATGAGTCACGGCCATTGCTTGGCCAATGTGCTCTCTGTGAAAGCCTGAGAGAATATTTTCTCTTATTTATATTTTTTAAAGATTAGAAAATAGTAATTAAAAAACAGTATGAGAAATGATACAAAATTTCACTAAACAAAGTTGTAGGAATTGAGCAATGGTTGCTATATTGCATGATGTTATTTTCAAATTAGTTGTTTAAGTTACCAGATATAAATGTTCAAAATTAAAATCAAGTAAGCAATAGCAATCAGAATGGGGAACCTTAACATCCCATTGTCACAAAAGATTGATCAACTAGACAAGAAATCACAGAACTAAACCAAATTTGTGAAGAAATGGGCTTAGTAGACTTTTATAGCACTCCATGCAAGCACACTAGAAGATACATTCTTCTCAGCTGCACATGGGATGTTCTCTAAAATATTCCATACACAAGTCCATAGAATATGTTTAAGTGAACACAAAGGAGTTGAAATTGTCTCATGCATATTATCTGACCATAGTTCAATGAAATTGGAAATTATAGACAAAAAAAATTTCAAAATCTCCAAAACACATGAAAATTAAATAACAACCTCCTGAACAACCAATGGGTCACAGATGAAATTAAGGAAGAAATTAAATAATATTTACAATCAAAAAAATGTAGATACAACTTACTGTGACCTTTAGGGTCCAATGAAAGCAGTCCTCAGAGGGAAATTTATAGTGGTGACTTCACATAAGGAAAACGGAATGAACACAAATAAACAACCTTATGCTGCACCTCAAACTTCTAGAAAAAGAAGAGCAAGTCAAACCCAAAAGTCAAAGAACTTAAGAAATTACAAAGATCAGAGCAGAAATTAATGCAATGGAGTGAAAGAAAACCATACCCACAATAAAAGTAGAAGAATACTTCATTTTAGAGTGAAAGCTTTAAGAATATTCTTTCTTTGAAAGAATAAATAAAATTGATAAATGCCTACCCACATTGTCAATAAAAGGAAAAATGAAACTCAGATTACTCAGACTGCAATAAGTAATGACAATGGTGAAATCACTACAGATCCTATAGAAATACAGAAACCATCAATACCTACTTCAAAAATCCTTACCCTCACTGGATGGAAAACACAAAAGAAATATACATATGAATTACCAAAGCTAAATCAAGAAGATAGAAAAATTCTAAATAAATCAATATCAGTCAGTGAAATTGAAAATGTAACAATAATAATAATTAATAACTAATAAAAATATACCAAGAAAGAAAAGCCCAGGTCCTAATGGATACACAGCTGAATTCTATAAAAAAATTTAGAGAAGATTTAATGTCAGTACTTCTAAAAATCCTTAATGAAACTGAAAGGGAAGCAATTCTTCCTAATTTATTTACAGACTCAAGTATTACCCTGATATCAAAACCAGAGACAGACATAACTAAAAAAAGACTACAGGCCAATCTCCCTAATGGACATAGAAGCTAAAATATTAGTAAAATTTATGCAGCAAATCATCAAGAAGATTATACATCATGAATAAGTGGGATTCATTGCAAGAATTCAGGGATAGTTTAATATATGCACATCAATAATTGTAATACAGGAGTGAGATGACTGAGGCCGTGGGATTCTGAACAGACCCAGAGCGCAGGCCCGGCGAGTGAGTGAGACGACCTGGGGCCCGCGGGATCCTGAATAGACCCAGAGCGCAGGCCCGGCAAGTGAGAGAGACGACCCGGGCTGCGGGATCCTGAACAAACCCAGAGTGCATGTCCGGCAGAGTGAGACAACCTGGGACCCTCCGGATCCTGAATAGACCAGGAGCACAGGTACTGCGAGTGAGTGAGACAACCAAGGCCGCGGGATCGTGAATAGACCCAGAGTGCAGGCCAAGCACAGAACCCTTCAGCAGAACTCTGTGCAAAGAAGCTAGAGGCAAGACCCACCCAGCTAATTCAGGAGCAGAACATCTTCCCAAAGAGACACAAAGGGTTCAACTCTAATGCCTGTGGCAGAAAGAAGTGGAACACACAGCCA
>NW_004524629.1:1734807-1736598 GCF_000260255.1 Octodon degus
GGATGTGGTGGCGTGAGCCTGTTTTCTCAGCTCTTGGGAGACTATAAACAGGCAGATCACTGAGAGTCTGATTTAGTTATGAGACCCTGAACACCCTGTAGACCCTTCCAAAAAAAAAAAACTTCAAAATGCATTCATAATAAAAATCCAATAGAAATTTGGAATAGATGGTCTTCCTCAATCTGATTAAAGGCATCTATGACAAACAAACAGCCAACATCATACTAAGTGGACAAAAACTGAAAGCTTTCACTTTAAAATCAGGAAATAGACAAAAATATCCACTGTCACCACTCCTATATTCAATTCAGAACTATATTCAATATAGTTCTGAAAATGTTAATCAGAGCAATTAAACATGAGAGAGAAATAAAAGGCATAACAATAGGAAAGTAAGATCTTAAATTATCATTAGTCTCAGATGACATGACATTCTACATAGAAGACCACCAAAACTCCATCAATATAGTTCTACATTTAATAACCAAATTCAGTAGCATAGCCAAATACAAAGTCAATGATAAAGATCAATAGCATTCCTATACACAAACAACAAATTACTAAAAGAGAAAGTAGGGAAGCCACAATCCTCACAATAGCAGCCAGAAAAATTAAGTACTTAGGAGTAAATCTAACAAAGGAAATAAAAGATCTATACAGTGAAAATTACAGTATTCTGAAAAAAGAGATGAAAGTGGATTTCAGAAAATGGAAAGACATTCCTTGCTCATGAATAGGAAGAATAAACATTGTGAAAATGACAGTAATCCCAAAACTGTTATACAGATTCATTGCAATATCAACCAGAATATCATAAGTATACCTCACAGATCTAGAAAAATCATTCTTAAGAGTCTTTGGAATCAAAAGAGACCTAGAAGTGCAAAAATAATCCTGGACAATGAAGGAAAGGCAGGAGGCATGACAATCCCTGAGTTTAAATTATAATACAAAGCTATTGTGGGGCTTGGGGAGATAGCTCAGTAGAATAAGCACTTGCCTGGCAAACGCAGGGTCCTGAGTTCAATCCCTGGTACCACACACAAAAAAAGCTATTGTGATAAAATCCACATGTTACTGGCAGAAAAACAAACACGAGGGACAACTGAGCAGATTAGAAGATGCAGATCCAACTACAAACACACTTAACCACCTTATCTTTGACAAAGAGATCAAATATGTTCACTGGAAGAAAGATAGCTTTTTTAATAAATGATGGTGGAAAAATCTGGCTCTCCACAAGCTGAAGATTAAAATTACATGCATGTCTATCAACATGTATAAACTAAAGTCAAAATAGATCAAAGACCTAAATATTAAAACAGAAACTCTAAATCCACTGGTGAGAAAGTAGATAGAAATCATGAAGACTTAGGGTTGGAGGAGAGTTCATGAACAAAAACCAAACTGCATGAAAAATACTGCAAAGAATCAACAACTGGGATCTCATCAAAAGAAATCATCAACAGAGTAAAAAGATAATGCACACACTGGGAAAATATTTAAGCAATTGTTTCTCAGAGAGGGGACTTTTATCTAGAACTTATAAAGCATTTTTAAAAATCAGGCCCCCAAAATTCAAAGACTCAATCCAAAAACAGGCATCTGAGGTGAACATACTTCTCAAAGGAAGAAATACAAGTGAGAAATAAATACATGAAAAAAAAAATGTTCACCATCATTGGTCAAAGAGATGCAAATTAAAATAACACTGAGATTCCATCTCACCCAAGAAAGAATGGCTGTCATCAGGAAATCAGTAACAAATGCTGGTGGAGCTGTGGGGAAAAT
>NW_004524629.1:1737053-1738702 GCF_000260255.1 Octodon degus
ATATATATATATATATTAGCTAAGATAATTTTATTACTAATTTCTATTGGCTTATTGAAAGTAACAGTTAAGGCTTACATACCACCGTCCACAATGACTGTGATCATTATGTACTGCAAACACACTAATAAAAATTTAGCAGATTTTTGAAAGTTTGAGAGACTGAATATACAAACAGCCCATGATCAGCCTCTATGACAAAATAATACTCACATACAGTTTTTGAGATGATCATCCCAGAAAGGTCAGGAGAAGCTTCTCTAATATTTAGCCCCCAACAATCTGAGGATCAATTGAAGAGAGCCACACACAATCCCCACACCGCCTCATGAGACACCTCTCTACTCCTTTACCTGCTTCCTGCTCCCTCTGCTAACAACATTCACCCAGGCAGATAGGGAAGCCCCTTGCTTGATGTATCTGCCATGCTCGAGTGATGGTGGTGGCTGCCTTTCAGAGCAGGCTGAAGAGCCTCTGCCGGTTCTCCTATGGATGCTCTTCACTTCTTTCCCCAACATAGTAAAGATTTTCTCTAGAGAATTAGAAGCTTATTTCCTAAACTTATTGGTGAACCCAGAGAAGTTTCCAAGAGGCCTGTAGGTCTCCAAGAGCAGTGCATCTGTTGTTCTTGGCAATCAGGTGATGGATAGAAATTTACCACCAATGTCAGCCTAGGAAATCATACAGAATGCTGTTGGACAGCAAAGAAAATTCAAATTTTGAGGCCAGTTTTCTCAGCTATAAATGTAAGATTACAAATGAAATGATAAAAGCAATATTTTTTTTATTTGTAACAGATACATGGTAGGCACATAGCTTAAAAAAAGCAAAATATTAAACCTGAAAGGGACTCATCCTTGTCAAAGCCCATGTCTTTTTCACAGAAGTTAAAACTAAAATGCAGGGAGATAGAGGCTGGGATATGGCTCTGTGATAAAATATTTGCCTCACATGCATACATGAGGTTCTGGATGGGAACTCCAGGCACCACCTAAATAAATAAATAAATAAATAAATAAATAAATAAATAAATATTAGCCTGCATGGGGTGGAGAGGACAAGGAATATTTTTGCAGGAGAGGTTCCAAGATTAAAAAGTGCACACATGTAAGAAATCAACAACAGCAGGCAGCAGGGAACAGAACAGAGAGCCAGAGCAAGAGCCACCTGCACCTTCATCATATAAGTCTTATGCAGGCTGGTCTCATAGTTATACTCTCACATAGTGCCATAACTGGTGCATGTGTGTTTACCTGTGCTAAGTCACGGTTACATAACTATAACCCATGGTGCTCCTGGGCTAGGCAGGCAGGGTCATGTCCTCAAGTGTCCTCAGAGGCTCCTGGGATTTGGAGCAGTCTGAGTGGTACCCCAAAGTAAATAAGAGGGTGTCCGGGGCAATCTGTCTACTTCAGGGGCAGCTGGTGTGTTTTCAGCCATGAAGCGATCTTAAATGAGTGCTCAGGTGAGTGTGCAGCTTCAGAAGAAACCTCTTGTGCACACAGTTTCAAGACAAATTCCCCAAGTTTCCTTCTAGGATTATTGCAGTCCGAAGTTAAACTCTGAACATCAAATTTTGCTGACATCCTAGTCATGGATTTCCAACCTCCAGAGCAGTGAAAATCAATCCTTTAAGCCATTTGGTGTTC
>NW_004524629.1:1739284-1744930 GCF_000260255.1 Octodon degus
TATTATTATTATTATTATTTTAAATGTATTTGATTGTTACAGAGTCTCACTATGCAACTCTGATAGTGATCCTCTTATTTTCAGCCTCCCCAGTGCTAGGATTACAGGTGTGTGCCACTATGCCCAGACTCTGTGGCCAGCTCAGCCCATGCTCGGGGCTGGACTGGCATGGCATATGATGCCGGGGATCCAACCTCTGTCCTTTTGTTTGCCTAAGCTTGCTGAAATAGGTGCTTTAGTCTGCTGAGCTATCTAGCTGGCCCAAGATTTCATTATTAATAAATTTGTATAATACTTTTGTGTTACATATCTCTTTATTTATAGAAAGTAATACAGAGTAGGGATGGAAAGATTAATATTTTCATTTTAGCAGTAAACATACTGACATGTACAAGCCCAAGTCATGGGTCACTATGATGGTTTTTAGCCAAAGGAGCTTTCAAAGTAAACACAAATCCCAAGCAATGGGTTAAGGACTCAAGTTTGAATTAACATCTTTCCCTAAGATGTTTTGTGTGCATCTCATCTCACCACCACCCTCTTCCCACTAAGAATTTTTGTCTTCCTTAATCTTAAGGAGAAATGAAAAACTGTTGTTTTTATTTTTTTTAATGTATCAGTTATTTAATTAGGTACTTAGTAAGAAATTTAGAATACTAACATGAGGAAAAATTCCATTTGTCAGAGCAAAAACAGATCACAGGCAGCCCCACAGCTGAGGAACAGCTTTGATATTTGCTAAAATCTATGAGTCCATCGCATTCTGATCCACCTTGCAATGCTCTGAAATCTGGTATCTCCCTTTCTCCATGTTGAAGATCTCATCCTCCTGCTGTCTGGGTTTCTGCAGCTTCTTCTTGAACACCAGTGAAGTGCTTGGGGATTTTCACTTTGCTGATATCAAGTTTTGTAGAGGTGCCAATGACAAATTTCTGGTGTGTTCTTTGTAGAGGAACACAATTAAGGCTAAGAGGCCCAGTCACAAGTAGTAAGCCCCTGGCCAACTGCATCAGGAAGACCACTCTCTTGCCTCTGTGACACTCATTGAGGATGATCAAGATGGTGCCAGGAGTGATGCTAGCTCGAAGTTTCCTCACTCACTGACTAAAGGGTTTCTTCCCGTGGCTCAAGAGTTTTTGAGGCACATCTTCAGTAGGGCAGTATCTAGGCATTTTTTGAAACTTAACCACTCGGCTACCTCCATTCTTGTCCCCACCCACTGGTTTTGTGATCATAGCAAGAACTTTCTCCTTCCTTTTCTTCTCAACTTTTGATTTAGCAGCTGTGTACTTTCTTTTGCACAAAGCCTTTCTCAAATACATAGCAGATCGGGAGTATCTACCAATTCCTCTCACCAGGACAGGATTTAAGCTGCAGTGGGGCTGCCCTTTCTCGGACTTTTTTTGCCTTCACCTTACCCTTTTTACCAGTACCACTGGCAGAAGCCTTCTTGGCTTTGGGTTTCTTCTCTTTACTGTGTGGCTTCTCAGTTTTTTCACCCACCGTCTTGCAAGATGGAAAAGAGAACTAAGTTTCCATGTTGTTTTTAGGCATTATCAACATGATAGAAATTTGCAGTACCAGGAGCACAAAATTGCCTTCTGTGTTCCTGTGTCACTGGGTCTCCACAGTGTCTAGCTCAAGCCCTGGAAGTTCTCCCCCCAAGTGCACCACCCTGGTGCTAAAATGATGGTTGCACTGCCACCTTCTAAACATGGGGATTTGAGCTAGTGACAAGACAGGATGACATAGCTGAAATACACAATCTCAATAAAATTGAATAAAATCTGGGAAGCAGAGGTAAAAGGAGAGATGCAGCATACCTTCTGTTAGAAAGCATCATGCTGCCTGCAATTTCCTGAGAATGTATTTTATGCCCTACACAATATGTCTCCTTTCAGCCTGTATCAAGATTATGCTGGAAGAGGGCCAGGAGATAGCTCAGTGGTCTAAAGCATCTGCTTAGACAAGCTTAGGCAAAAGCACAAGGACTGCAGCTCGATCCCTGGCATGACATGCTGTGCCAGCCCTGCCCCCAGGGTGGGCTGATCTGGCCACAAAAAAAAAAAAAAGGAAAGAAATAAAAAAATGAAAAGAAAAAGATTATGCTGGAAAAAGCAGACACGGAGAACAACAGCATTTATTTTATTGGGAAAAAAATAAACCTATGAGAATTGTAGGTCTTGGGCCATAGAACGGCTTAAAAATCTTGGGACTTGGGTTATGCTAATATGGCAAGTGCTTCTTTAGCGTGGATTTTGTCAGAGCTGCAAACCCTTCTTCTTTTGGTTGAGGTTGCTGCTGGGCTGCTGGTCACCACTGTTCTCCCAGAGCAGCAAGGACTCCTCTGGAGCTGGCAGAAGACCTGCCTCCAGTTCACCCAGGCTGTGGTTTGTGTGTCAGACCAAGTGTGGTCTTCAGCCTTTGCCTGCATGGAGACTGAGGAGGACTCCTTGGAGCTGGTCTTTCACTTATTGTCTGCTGAGAAAAGGAGGATGAGTAGATAATGCAAAGTCCCAGAAAAGCAGCATCTATTTACTTGTTTATGCGACACAAATTATTTTACCAGAAATAGCATGACTATAAATGCCCACTCCCCTTCCTTCCTTCTTCCTTCTTTCTTCTCTTTGTTTCCTTCCTTCCTTCCTTCCTCCCTTCCTCCCACTGTCCTTCCCTCCCCCCTTCTGTCCCTTCATGTCTCTTTGTCTTTGGCATGATTAACCCTTTTCTTCCTTCCAGCTCTGCACTCACTTAAGCAAATTCATCTTCCCTGAGCATTGCTGGCATCTTCAGGACTTGGGCGATGCCTTTGCTTTCTGCTTGTTTGCATGTGGGGAGGTCCTCATGTGTATCCTGTTCTTCATGACTGACCTGAGCTGGACGTGTGGGGCAGTTGATGCCTAACTGTAAATCTTCCTTAGGTGGTTCCCCAAACAGGAGGGCTTTGTCTTTGTTGTATTTCTGAATTTATCAGACTCCTGATATTCTTCGCTGTTTTGAACTTTTTCCTTACCTGGCTGATCTTCACTGTGCTCCTTCTCATCTTCCTCAGTAGATTTAGTTAGTGTGCTGTAATCATATTTTTCATATTACTGAATTTCTTCATAATGTTACAAGGGCCAGGCAGATAGCTCACCAGCACAATTGCTTAACTGGCAAGTGCAAGGTCATGAGTTCAACCCTCAGTACCAAAAAAAAAAAAAAAACGAAAAACATAGCATTACTGATCTTCCTTACTGTTCTCCATGTCTTCCTTGCTCTTCTGGTTTTCTCTGTTGTTTTTCATAGTCCTCATTAGAGTCAATTAGTGTGCTCTCATCACGTCTTTCATATATTTGAATTTATTCATAAAGCTCATAGTCTTTATCCTAGTTACTTTTTTCTCATTGCTGGGACAAAATACCCAACACCCAAAATTAAAGAAGAAAAGGTTCATTTAGCTCACAGTTAGTGGAGGTTTCAGTCAAAACTCTGCTGGCTCCAAGGCAGAGTGGCACGTGGGACAGGGCAGCAGTTCATCGCAGTGGAAACAGCAAAACTCAAGAGCAAAAGGGAGGAGTAGCGGCAACAATGGCTGCAGCAAGCAAGTCTGTGTCCCTGATGCTGCATTCAGGCTGTCTTCCCCAGGCACTCACCCCCATAATCCTAGCACTGGATCATGATTTAATTACAGAGTTGAGAAGTTTTCCCCATGACTGCATGAGGCTATTGGAGGACAACTAGACAGAAGACACAGCAGTCTTCTTTGTTACACTTTTTCTGTTATATTATTCTGATTTTCACTTTCCTTTTTTTCCATCTTACTTAGTTGATTCAGTTAGCAATGCTGTGAAGTTATCGGGTTGTATCTCCAGTCTCTGTCAAGTTCTGAGACTTCAGAAGAAGAAAATGAAGAAAAGGATGTTGGGGAGAAGAATACATGTACTTAAATAACAATAAGGTACATTTCCTTTTTTCAAATACTGAATTATCCCATTGAGGTGAAAGTGCATTCTATAAACCCTTCTCCTAGGAGGGGAATAAGAGGTGGTTGTCTCTCTGTAAAAGCTTATACCACCGTATAAGTGTATATAGTAATCTCTCTAGGAATCATGACTAGATTCCTCTCATCTATCTTATGTTGGTTGAAAAAACTTACATCATAAGAGAAAATGATATTTGCATAAAATTTGAAAAACACAGGAAAGAATAAAGATGAAAATAGTTATTCTTTTGATCTCACCATCCAGAAATAAGGATACTCATCACTAAAGCTATTTGGTGGACTTTTGAATAATCTTTGCTTCTACTTGAATATATATAATTTAGAGACATAGCCAAGAATTCATGGATGTCACATGAAGATAAATTCAAATCATTACATTTATGACATAGTGTCCCTGTAGTAATCATATAGGGCCACTTAGTAATTATTAGCTACCCTCTTCATTGATCATACATTAATGACCAATAGGTTAGGTAACCAGTAACCATTAGACTATGTAGAATATTCACAGTGGTCCTATAAATATTAGGGTTTATTTATTTATTTATTGTATGTTAGGGAAGGGTCTACAGGATATTCAGGGTCTCACTAGTAGCCTGGACTCAGATCTGCTTGTTTACAGTCTCCAAAGAACTGGGATTACAGGCACAAGACACCACACCCAGTCTCAATTGCCCTCTCAGTGTGCCCCTTGGGCAGGGCCAGCACGGCAGGCCAGGAATCAAACCCCTGGCCCTTGAGCGTACTTGCAGGTGCTTTAATCTTCTGATCTATTTGACTGGCCCTTGACTATTAGGTTTTAATCTGTAACAAACTCATTAACTCATCCATAAATTTTGGACTGTGTCTGTCATTCTTTTTCTGTATGTGGGAATCTATGGGCATAAGTTCAGAAATATGTTGGAGTTTTACTGTATCCCACACCAAACTATTTTCTACAAAGTTTATATCCACCCCTACATGGCTTTCATCCCACCAAATAACACCATATTCAGCATATTTCTTTCCATAATGCTCTCTAGCTATTTAAGAAAGACTAGAAGAACATGTAGTTGGCTTGCTTACATACTGCTCCAGTCTGCAGTATCCTGCCCTGCTGGCTACTCACCTAGAAAATAAGCTCTGAATCTTGAGTACTGATGAGAAGTCCATCAGGGTTTGAGTCTGTGTGCCCAAGAGAAAACACAAATCTATGTTTTACGGGTATTAATTACTATGGCAACATTGAACCAAGTTAACATGAGAGATATGATAAGAGAAGGAGGAGGGGAAGAATACTACAGAATCAGTTCATTTTTTTCTAAAATATTCTATACATGCACCATGCATAAACACAAATGACATAGGGTCGCTTTTCTCTTTTATTGTGTAGTCTAAGATGATCTATGTCTTCAGAATATGTAGAGCCTCTTTGAGAAGTATAAATCAACTTAAAGAACAAGGTGTACATGCTGCAGAAGAACTTACAAATGATATCATGAGAAGACTTACAAGGGCAGTCATGGAGCCAGGCTGGGCGAAGAGCCTTTAATAGCTTCTTAGGGTAATGCTTTGAATCTGAAGACTTGCGAAGCAGCAAGGAGGCCAGCATGGGGGCACAGGCCAGTAATCTCAGCATTTGTAGGGTGAAGAAGAGTGATTATAAATCAGAAATATTATAT
>NW_004524629.1:1745030-1773434 GCF_000260255.1 Octodon degus
TATATATCAGATATATAATCAGATCTTAGGGAGATCTGATCTCAAAACAAAACCAAAGAACACAAAATGCAAGAAATTATACACATTTGGGGAAAGAAACACATTCATGTGTCCATGCATTTCAGACCTTGTCTATCATGTGAATTCTATTGACATAAGTTCAGACATATATTGGAGTCATATGATAGCTAAGTCTCTCCAGAAAACTTATATTCATTTATATATTTATCATCCCTTTGGCTAATGGCATATTTAGCCTACCTTTTCCCGTGATGCTCTACCTATGAAGTAGGTGTGGAAGAGCATGTGGGCTTACACACTCACACACATTCCCAGTCTGCAGTGCCCTGGCCTAGTGGTTGCCTACTGATAGATAAGCTCTAAGACTTTAGTTACAAACAGGCAATGAAGAAATCCTTTAGCGTTTGAGTCTCTGTGGCCAAGAGAACACATAAGTTTGTGCTCTATGACTTTTGATTACCATGGTGATTTCAGAACCAAGTTATAATGGAAGATGGGAAAGAGGGAAAGGAGGTAGAAGACTACAGGGATCTATCTCCTTGTTTCCAAACTACTCTCTACACACACATGCAAGCTAAACAATGTTCTTTTTGTTGGCAGAACCACAAATGTCATAGAGGTTGCTTCTCTATTCTGTGGTGGAGTCTAAGATAGTCTATATCCTCAAGTGATTTAGATCCCCTTTAAGGAGACACAAATCAGCAGAGTAGTAGGGGACAGAATAGAAGGGCAATGGAAGAATTCTCATGAGGGAATTTAGAAAGGGACTTCTAAATACCCTGGATCTGAAAGATAGTGGAAGAAATTATATGGAGCCACAGCCATGGTAGTGCACAGCCATAATCTCACCACTTGGGAAGTTGAAGAAGGAGGATTGTGAGTTCCAGACCAACCTGGTATGCCTTAAAAAGGTCTGGTCTCAAGGAAAAACAAGAGGATGTGTAGGCACACAGGGGAGGGTACAGTTTAGACAAGAATGCTCAGGTGAGAAACCTGTTGTGTGGGCAATCCAGTGCAGTAAGGTATGTAGGGTCAGTGAGGTCACAGCAGGCCTCTTTCCACCTGTGCTGAGGAACATGAATTTTAGCTTCTAACCCAGAATGGATGGTAGAACTGGTATGTCAGGCATCCTTACAGACAGTTTAGAATACCCCAAAATGTTTCACGTGATTGAAAACACAAGAATGTTACTGCTTGGCTCAGATGAGTGTGGGAGCTGAGGGTCTGTAGCAGAGGAACTGGCTACACTGGTGGAAGAAGAACTTAGCGGCCAAAGGGTACAGTGCCTTGGGCATAACTTAGGACTTCAAGGGTGGGAAAGAACAAAGGCCAGGCAGCATCAGGGGGAAATTCCTGCCCCTTCAGGGTTCTGGCCCTTGCCGCATGCTCCTTTTTCCCAGGGTAACCTTGTACCACATCTGCTGTCGAAAATCACAGAGGCCAAGGACAAAGCTCAGCTTTGCCCCAGAAGCAGCCAGCAGGTCCTTGGTTACCCAAATGGTTCTCAGGTCCCCGTTGTTTCAGTGCCTCCCTCTTCCACTGCTTTCATTTTGTCTGTAATCTCAGCCTGAAATGCCCTTTCCAGGAGCCCCTTCTATCTCTCCTTTCTCCTCTGAGTGCACCACACCAGCCATCTTTCCGCATCCTGGGAACCAGGACCCCCTGCAGGTCCAGGCCACATTAGTGCTACTGCAGAGATGTTTACTTCCTGTTTGGTTCAGAGCACAACCCTCCTCATGTCTGCCAACATCTAAGAATTACACTAGACATAGGCCCTCCCAGTGTCTCTTCATACGTGTCTCTAGAGCCTGGCTCACTTCCTCCAGCCTCTTTCCTTTGTCTTTCCCCACTATTTCACTCAATAGTTGAATGGATAGTTTAATTCTCAGCTCTCCAGCTGATGCAGCTTGCCTAGTTGGAGTGAATGCGCCCATCTGTACACACAGTGGCAGTAGTGTATGTCAGTGGGAAACTTCACCTGAGCAATTTAGCATAATTTCCTTGTGTCCTTATAATTCTGTACTGTTGATTCTTTAACTGCAGAATTCCACTCCTGAAGAGATAGAGTAAATAGATGCCCTGAGAAATGTAAGCAAGGATGTTCATTACCATATTATTTATACCAGTGAACCGTTAGAAAATGACCAAGTTGTCAATAGTGGGAGAAAAATAAAAGAAGCAACAAATTTAAAAACCAGAAGCAGTATGTAAAAATCTTAGGGGTGATTTAAGTGATTATGTCAGGTTATCTCTGGGGTTATCTCTTTTTCCCTACAGTATCAGTGACTTTCTCTTTTTCTTATACCTACTCTGCTTTTCTAATATGTATATGCCATAATCACAAACAGGCTATCTGAGTGACTTCCATGTCCCTCGGGCAGGCATTGTGCACTTCTCTCTAAGGGTGGGTGTGCTTAAGGCTCATTTACAGGATTGGACATGAGGATTGTCCTCAGGGACAGTCACACACAAGACCTTCCTGCACTTGGACCCAAACTTAAGAGCTTGCTTTGGGTTCCTTCTGACGGATGGCTAGTTTGGAAGAGAATGATTTAACACCAAAGTCCCTGAAAATGACATCATTGTGTACCAGAAGAGATGCACTTGCAGATTCTGTGTGCAATCCCTCTTGCATTTTGTCTTTTCAGTCTGAAGAAATGGTTCTCACACCCACAGAACTGAACAATGAGGTGTCTTTGCAGGAGAAGACTGCAGAAGGAACAGTAGCCGAATGAAGAGAGCAACAGCTTCCTCCAAGAGCTCCACGTGATTGAAGGTCTCATGTCAGGTCTGAGTGCAGGGACCCTCTGATGGCTTCCTCATGTAATGACAACATTGTTCAAGTTCAGAATCCTGGTGACGTACCTTCCTACTACTCATCTAATAATGATGGTCTCATGAATATTTACTGAAGTCTGTCTTATGAGACTCCAGGGAAGCTTCTGATCTTAAACTTGGTAAACAGCAAGCACACATAAGTTATTAAGACGTCGATCTCAACTTGAGAGAACCACTTGTTTTATGGTGATTGCTTTGTGTTGTCATTATTTTAATTCATAAAGAGAAAGACATTTCAACTAAAGCAGAGAGTAGACATACTTATATAAGCATACACATATTTAGTATCACAAAATCATAATGTGCACTAATGCAGGGCAATTATTATCCTATTTTGAATAAACAAACTGAAAGTAAAAGATTTTCCAGGACACATCACAGTTCCAAATAGATATTGAGGGCTGGTGCAATAGCTCTGCGGTCTATGTGCCTGCCTGGAAAGTGCAAAGACCCGAGTTCAATCCCTAGTATCACATGCCATGCCTGCCCTGGGACCCCAGGTGCACCATGATGCTCCAAAGCCTGTCACGGTAGCACAGGCCTATAATCTCAGCACTGGGGAGGCTGAGACATCACTATGAGCATCACTACGAGGCTCAACTACATAGTGAGACCCTGTATTTAATAAATAAATAAATAAAAAGAAAAATATTTTTTGAAGATATTGAGAATAGAGACTCTTTAAAGTACACTAAAGCCTTATGGAAATCAGTATTCTGTACACTTGAAAACTTCACCAATGTTTATTCCTGTGAACTGTACTTACTCAGTCTATACCAATGTAAAGAGCTCTCAGGACTCCTTCAGGAGCAAGGTGAGCAAGGATATCTCCCGACCTCCACCTCAGGCTTCAAGTCCCACAGGCTGTGACTCACTGTCATAGACCTGCATCACAGATTTATTGTGATTCAGTGACAATGTTTATGGTTTGTGTGTGCATGCATACACACTCACATGTACTTTATCACAGTAATGACCCCTCAGTAGGGGATGCACAAAGGACAGGCACATCTTTGTTATAGGAAATGAACTATAGCTGAGTTGTGCCCATATAGGCAGAGATCCTCACTTGCACCTATAAGAAAAGTAAATTAGAGTGAGACATCAGTTGCAATATGTCAAGATGATAAAGGCCAGGAGCTTTAATAATACATGGTTCTAGAGAGTGTGGGAAAGCATCCAGTATGATCATTTCTCCCAGGAACAAAAATTGATCTAATTCTACTGCTTTAAAGCCTAATTCTGTTAAAAAATTTATCAAACCTTAGAATATGCATATCCATTGACCTAGGGAGTCATCCTTTTATACTTATCGAGGAGATAGACATTTACCTACATTCAACTGTCTCAGTTATTTTTCTCTCTTTTCTAGAGGAAAAAATACCCAACACCCAAAATTGAGGAAGGAAAGGTTTATTTAGCTCACAGTTTGTGGAGATTTTAGTCCATACTCAGCTGGCTCCAAGGCAGGGTGCCACATGGCAGAGGGCAGCAGCTCATGGTGGCAGAAAAAAAAAAAAGCAGCAAAGGTAAAAAGGAAGGAGCAGTGGCAGTGGCGGCAGCAGCAGAGGCAGAAAGCAAGCATCTCTCCTTTCCTTATTTTGAGTTCGTGCTATCTGTCCAGGGGCAGTGTAGCGTTCACACCCATAATTCCTGCAGTACTTACACCCGTAATTCCAGCACTGAATCATGAATTAATCACAAACCCTAGTAACCCACATCAGTGACTACATGAGGCTTTGGAGGAACAACTAGACACAAACTGTAACAATAACATATAGGTATGTGAAGGTATTCATTGCAGCTTGTTTGTATTAGGAATTATTTGGAAATAATTTGAACATCCTTTAAGAAGGAGCTAATGAGAGCAGAGGATGTAGCTTAATGGTGGAGCTCTTGCCTAGCATATGTGAGATCCTGTGTTAGAGAACTGACTATAAAATTATAATAAAACCCCTTTATATAGTCATTTCAGAAATGTGGAAGCTTTACATGTGCTAATATGAAATGAATGTCAAGATAGATTATTAAAAACAAATATAAGTTACAGAATAGTCTATATAACTATCCTTCCATTCATATTTTGAAATGTCCACACATGAGTACTTATATGTATATACATACTTAGGTATAAGCAAACATATATGATTATTTATTATAGAAACTCTGGAAAAATACAGAAGAAACTAGTAAAAATTGCAGGCCTGAAATCTAGAGATCTTCATAAACTTGCCCTTCTTTGACTATTATTTTGAACCCTTAGATTTTACTCTAAGATTTTAAAAGACTACTTATTTATTTATTTTACCCACATATCTGTCCATGCCTATATATACACCAACACAATGTCTTTGGAATCTTCTTGTTAAAGAATTATAAATGCAAGGGCCAGCAAGATAGTTCAGAGGACAAAAGTATCTGCTTAGTGGGGTTCGATCACCAGGTGTGCGGTGCCAGCCCCACCCCTAGGGCACACTGAGACTGTGATTGAGATTGGGTGTAGTGGTGTGTGCCTGTAATCCCAGAGCTTGGGAGGCTGAAAACAGGAGAATCACTATGAGTCCAATCTACATAGTGAGACCCTGTACACCCTGTAGAACCTATACTAAATACATAAAAAAATATGAATTACAAATGCATTCAACAAATATTTATCTAGAGGAGTTCCCTCTCTTTAGGAACATGTACAGTAGGCCTCTGTCCTGGCCCTACGGCATAGTGATAGACTCTGCATTTTGTGGCTTGCAGTTTACTAAGCGAAGTTAACAAAGGCACCGTATCTTGGATACATCACAAGGTGTCTCAGTTACTTTTTCCTTGTTGCTGGGACAAAATACCAGACACTCAAAATGAAGGAAGGAAAGGTTTATTTAGCTCACAGTTAGTGGAAGTTTCAGTCCATACTTGACTGGCTCCAGGGCAGAGTAGCACAAGGAAGAAGGCAGCAGTTCATGGTTGTGGAAAACAGCAAAGAACAGAGGAAGGAGTAGTGAGATGCATCTGCAGCATCTACCAAGCCTCTCTCCCTTCCACACTGACAGCGAAGGCCGGAGCTCCTACAAGGAAGTGCTGTAGCTGCAGAGATCAAGCTCCTTTGAGGAAGTGCCACAGAGAATCTCCTTCCTCAACCCCTTTATGTACCCTTTAAGTGCTGAGTCATTCCAGGATGGGCCCTCCCTACCCTAGAGTGGGGGTCCCATACCCCAGTGCATGGAATGAGAGTGCCAATCCAGCCAAGCCTTTAACTTCCCAAGTTGACACAATGTATCAACCACTACACATGGTAAAGAGACAATTTTCTCTGAACATCCTCTGACTAACTTCCTTCACTGTGTGAATACTAAATAATGGGTGAGACAGTGTCATGTTAGTGTCAGCGGATGTAGACATGACCTTCACCTCTCTTATCTCAACAGGGTAAGAAAACGCTTGCATAGTTTCTTCTAAAAGGCACAGGATTTCCGAGCTTGATGCCAGGAGGAAAGCAGAAGAGGGTTTTTGCTATGGTTTGGGTTTAGATGGTCCCCCAAAGCCTGATGCAGTCATAAGTGGGGTTTTTCAGAGGTGGCAGGATCTGGAGTGTGCGATGCTGTGATTAAGGGTATATGATTACTAAATTACTCCACTGATTGGTTTGGCATAATTCTGTGTAGAATTAAGGGTACCCTACCCTGAGTGTGAATGTTAATGGTGGGTACCCTGAACATAATATAAGGGACAGGAGAATCAGTGTGGTTGGTGGTCACTTATCGCTTGTGGCTTGCTGTCTTCTACCATGCCACCTGTCCCTGGAATCATCCAGTTATGGACTGAAACATCTGTAAACTGTTATGGGTCACTCAGAATAGGAACCAGATCAGCCAGGTTGGAATTTGGAAAGCTGTTTATTACTGAGCTCAGGGCCCCCGGTCTGCTCTCATGCAGGAGAGGACCGAAAGGCGGCAGCCCAGGAAGCAGGAAGGGAACTGCTTCCTGATTAAACCCTGGAACCATATTGAGTTTGATAAGCAAATTCATTGAATGACCACATTCAGTTTGGTAAACAAATTCATTGTCTGACACAAAATAATGCTTTCAGAGTGATTGGGACCACAACTCAAACTACATTTCCGGGGCTTTTGTTTCAGTTTCTGGTTAATTTTCACCTGACTACCTGCAGGCAGCCTTGCATAGCCCAGAGGTTACAAGAAGATAAAGCCCATTTAGTTTCCCTTGTCATCTCCGTAAGCTAACTTTGCAGACAGGAATTGGTAAGGGTCACAGGAATTTTACCTAGCAAATAGCAAGAAACAGCCACTATTTACTAAACAACTTAGAACAGTGGTAAGTATACATTTTTACAACAGAAAGCACAAGATTTACATTTATAATCTAAAACATGAGTTGACTCATTACATAAACTATAAGTCAAAAGAAACTGTCCTTCCTTTAGCTATGGGTGTTGGGTATTTTGTCTCAGCAATGAGAAAAAAGTAGCTAAGGCAACTTTTTCCCACTGCAAGTTGTTACAGGAAGGGCTTTCTAGCTTTCAGATGCCATGAAATGTTTATCTTGTGTGATTTTTTTTTTTTTGCATCCTCTAGCTTCTATGAATAACTGAAAATCTTACCTTCAAGTAAATTAGTATATGAAACTCACTCCCTGCTTGTAGATGGTCTTCTTGTTGCAGGCAGCTGAGTTAGACAGAAATGTTATAGGCAGTCAGACAGGGTCAGGCCCTCAAGGGACAAGATGGAAGACAAGGTGACTTTGCAACTTGAAAGAGACAGACACTCTCATGTGGGCCACACCTCAAGACCAAGACAAAAAGAGGAAGTACAGCTACATACTCCCCTAGGGATGGGCATTAGGGATTGATATTCTAAATAATATCAATCAACTTAAAAGAGCCCAAATGAGCCACTAGCCCAACCCCCAACAGAAAGAGACCCTGTCCCATATTCATGCCTGCTTGCTACATGACTCGCTTTCCCATTTGATACTGCATTTAATCAGTTTTACCTGAGCAATGGTGCTTGTAACCCCATTGGTTGACCATAGTTTTGTCCCACCTCCTGCCCACCTAAGCGAGTTCCCATTCTCTCTACCTTAGCCTCACATGGTTTTACACTATAAAAGTCCCTGGAAGAGAAAGTTTCCCAGGGAACTATCCGCTCAGGCCCCCCTCCCATCCCTCTCTTGGACAGGAGCTTTCTTTCTCTCAATAAATATATCCTGCTCATAACCTCCATTTGTTCCTAAAATTCATTCTTCGGTTTTAGAGAACATGAACTCGTGCAGGTCAGGTCAGGAGATCGTTTTTTCCCTATGTCATTTGGAGGTTCCCTATATGGTTTGGAGGTCACCCAAGACCAGTTTTTTCTCCCTGTATCATTCCGACACTTCATCTGTCTACCCCAGCTTCCTCTTTAAGGTATAATCCTTCAGTTCCAGGTGGGACTGGTGGTTGCATGTCATTATTGCCTTTTAGCTTCTTAATTCCTGTCTTTCTCCATCCCTAGTCCATTCATTGAACCTATGATCTGTGCAGATGATTTAAGGTGATCTTACCTTAAGATCTTTAATTTCATTATAAGTGCAGACCCTTTATCCAAATAGGGTACCCAACATATAGGGTTAGAATTTGGGCAGATCACTTGGTGGCTGCCACATAATATACCACCTTGGATGAATCACTAAAAAGGCATGGCCTAGAGGATTCAGTACTTGTATTGATTCAGTTCTAGTCTGTCCTGATAATGAAGAGAAATAATGCCATTTCCAGCAATTTGTAAAGTCTTGTGTAGGGGTTAGTTTTCCCTACTGAGCTGGGCAGTAGCTTTTGTAGGTACTTCAGTAAGAATCTTGTCTGTTAACCTTATTCCAATTTCTTCCAGGATTAAAAATAGTTTTGCTCAATCCCAGAATTTTAAATCAACTTCTTCAAAAAGCAGATGGATTGTTTCACAATATAGTTTCCAGAAAAGAAAAGTGTTGAAGCTTCAATTATTATCAGTTTTCACATGTATTTAAGTGAAATGCCAGAAATGCCTAGAATATTCTTACAGGACAATGCCAAGAATAAAGAAAGAAATTATGTGGTTCACACACATACAACAGAGTGTTGCTCCCAAACTTTGCTAGAGGAACAAAAGAACCAAAAAGAAGTCTGTATAGGAGGATGAGCTAAGAGGGGGTAGGAAGTGAGAAAGTGATCCTGTACACTGTGGGTACATGTAGATCTGCCGAATCGAGACCCTCTGATCTGTGTAACCAATGTGCATCAAAAAATATGTGAAAGAACAAAAAAAATTAAGAATTAATGCTAATATCATAAAAACAATGGAAGAATTATGCAAGGATCAGAAACACTCCTAACTTAACATCTTAAAATTAACGTTCATTTTTCATTTATATATAAAGTAGATGGAATTTTCTCAACCAACTTTATATTTTTATTTATTTCTTTTTTATGTATTTAGTACAGGGCCTACAGGGTCTCACTACGTAGATTGGACTCATAGTGATTCTCCTGTTTTCAGCTGCCCAAACGCTGGGATTACAGGCACACACCACTGTGATAACCTGACCAAAGTGCTGCTGTCCTGTTCTGTATGCGCCGTCTTAGTAAACCATGTCAGCTACGGTAAAATGTGACTTTTTGTTTCTTAAGCCCACTCCCTTCAGGGCGTGTTATACCCTGACGTTAGTAACTCCATCTTGGCTCTCTGATTCACCCTTACCCTAGTTGATTATAATGACTCCATCTTGGTTCTCTGATTCACCCCTGCCCTGGTTCCGAGAATGTCTTAAGGCAAAAACAAGTATTCGACCACATTGTCCTTATAAGGTCAGCATACCAAGATTACACACCCTGTTCTGTACTCCACCTAGTCCAAAAGGGGTAACTTCTCTGTGTCCAGCTTCCTCCAAGTGTGCTACAATCAATCCTGTAAAAGGTTATATGCTCCCTTGACCACAATGACATCTACTATTGGCTTCTGTAATCAGCTTGCTTGAATGAGTGGTCTTGCAGTTTTTGGGTTTAAATTACTGTGCCTCCCCTTACTCAGGGCTCCTCTCTGTCTCTTGGACTCTGAGGGTGCCGCTGGGTACCAGCTAAAATAAAGCGCTACCTTCTATTTGGATGTTTTGCCTCGTTGTCTCCTTCTTGGGTTACAATAACCACCATGCCTAGTCTCAAACCCCAACCGCTGAGCTCTACCTAAGCAGGTGCTTTAGCCCACTGACCTATCTGGCCAGCTCTCAAACAACTTTAGACATTGATGTAAGGCAGCTTAACACTTCACCTCTGTTTACTTAAGAAAGCATTTGTAAGAATACTTTTTCCTACACATCTAAAATATAATCACATAATACTAATATAAATATTAGTATTAGTTCCATAATCTGACATCCTCAGCTCAACTACTTTGGTATTTTCACTGCCTTAACTGTGGCTTAGAGAGGTATCCAACAGATCAATGCAATGCAATCACTTGTGATCTCTCGCGAATCTTTCACACCACATTTTCTTTTCATGACCTTGAGTTTTTGAAGAGACTGTGTATCATCCTATTTGGTTAGTTTTGGAGTCCATTTTCAGGTGGAATTCTGTAGTTCATCAACAATGCAAAGAGCTCTACATGTAGACTCTGATATTGTCCATGGTGCAGTCCCAGATTTTTGTAGTCTAAACAGAAAGCCACTTGCTCTTGATTCCCAAGGTGGAGCTGGCTAAAAGCACTCAGTAGTAGCCATACCACTACTTCAACATTGGACCACCTTGAAATTTCTTCTACCAGATTGATTAGTCTTCCATGCTGAATTTCAGTCTCCTGCAGCGTCTCTGGACAGCAGCAAAATGTAGACAAGTTTCCTGCCACAACAAAGCATACACGGTCTGAAGCCCAGCTGCCGATATAGTCCTTGTTCCCAACTCAGGAAACCTCCTGAGCGTGGTCTTTCTGGAGGCTTATCTCAGCATTCTGGTCTTCTGAGCTCTGGCCAGAATCGTCACCAAACTTGGTTCCTAGCATTCTAAGGTCACTTTTTCAGCCCGCATCTCCAAAACTTTTCCAATCCCTCAAAACTGCTGACACAGGTAGATGCTGGCGACCACAGAAGCCTCCACGGAGAGGCGCAGCAGGAGAGGGGAGCAGCAGGCGTGACAGGCTCAGCGCTGCCCCCTGCGCCAGCTGCCGATGTGTTCCTGGGGTTCAGCTGTCACACGCGAGAGCGAACGGCCCTGAGCCATCGTGGAGAGCAGCGGCAGCGCTCAGAACTCTGAGCGGTTGCTGGCTCCACCTAGCGGCTCTCAGCTGGGCTCAGGCCCACGGAAGGGTGGCTGCGAGCTGCCAGGAGGTTCGCACCTGCTGGCTTTGGGGGATAAGTCAGTATGGGGGACCCGGACGCTGTCTCTATGCATTGTTTACCAGTGACAAACCTGGAAGTGAACTTTTTATTGTTTGTTTTTTGGTTTGTTTGTTCTTGTTTTCTTTTCTTTTTTTTTTTCCTTTTTCTTTTTCTCTCCTTCATTGTTTGAACTTGTGTTAATGTGAGTGTGAACGTGGTGTCCAGCCTCTTTGTGGCTGTGGTTCTGTTCAGTTCCTCTTTTTAACTCCTCCTCCTCTCCCTCAGGTCTCCTGCACCAGCTTCCCCGAATTAACGCGATCCCCACATGCCCTCCAGCTTTCTGACCGCTTCCTCCTCTTACACATCTCTGCTTTCTCCCTAATCCATTTTAAATTTTAATCCCTGAGGACAAAATTGACATACTAAGGATTTGTATACAGCAAACAGTTTTCTGGTTTGTTTATACCTTATTATATATCCACAAATCTAGTTCACACAGTTAAAGGTGGAGAATTAATGGCTATTAGCTTGTCATTTTCTAGGGTATGTTTTGTGCTATTCATATTGGTACCACTGTAGTCAAAAGTGACATAATTGTTCTAAACAGTTGTTATAAACGTCACCCCAGGAATTAAACAAGAAAGAAAGAAAGAAAGAAAGAAAGAAAGAAAGAAAGAAAGAAAGAAAAGAGGAGACACTTAAATAAGATGCAAAACCAAACATCATCAAAGGCAAACCCAGGAGGCAATGAAGTGAGACAATCCAAAACCCGCTAATATGGCCTCTCTGAAGTGGTAACAACAGAGCAATTGAATGAGGCTCTAGAAAAAATCAAATCAGAAATAATCTCTCAGATAGCTGCAGAGATTGTGCACACATGAAAGCCAAACTTAGTGATTCCAGAGCAGATACAGACAATAGCCAAAAAAGGAAACCATGAATGCTCAACATAAGAAAGAAATTGAATCTATAAGACAGATTCAATTAGATATCCAAGAGAATAAAAATTTTATTGGTATGGGCCCGGGGAGATGGCTCAGTGGAATAAGTGCTTCTCTGGCAAGCGCAAAGGTCTGAGTTCAATCCCCGGTTCTGCCAAAAATAAATAAATAAATAAATAAAAATAAAAATTTTATTGGAAGTATTTGCAATGGGTGAACCCAGTGTGAGGACAGCATCTGAGATATAGCAGACAGGTTTGCAGCTAGTGACCACAAAAGGAAAAAGTTCTTAAAAATAGCAAGAGACCATGAGAAATCAATACAACGTCTGCTAGGTGATGCAAAGACTAACTTAAGATTAATTTCAGTCAATGGAAAAGCAAGTGATAGCACAAAGGATGTTAAAAAAAAGACTTCATAGACATCATGGTAGAAAGCTTCACGAGTAGAGAAAAAGAATCTGACACTTGCCAATGTGTTTCTGAATTTTAGTGACAACTTTTAAGGTGAAACAACAGCAATAACAAGAAGTAAGTTAATTGCTATTCAGTTGCTAACAAAAAGAATGGGCTTTGGATGCAGCGGGAACCTTGTTTGAATCCTGACTCACATCTCTTGGATAAATTAATCTTTCTAAAGCCTTGAATTTCCTTTCTGTAAACAATAAGCCAGCAGGGCACCTCTTGGACTTATTGTGGACATTTAGAAAGTCTCCTGATGTAAAGGTTTTTACTCAGGCCCAGATGCACAATAAATGATTAATAAGTAGAAGCTATTTTGGATATAAATACCTATGGCCTGCATGCCTTCCCACACACTGCTGCCTTCCCATCCTGGACTTGTCTCATAGCCACACACTTGCCTTTCACAGAAATAGCACCCTGGCTTTTAGCAGAGGCCTCCTCCCAGTCATCATTTCCAAAATGGGACTTTTTCTCCTCAAAAATGTGAAAAATATCACTTTAAACAGGATTCCATAGTTGCTTTCATTCAAAGCCCATATATCAGCTTCTCTTTAAGTTTAAAACCAAGGTATAATTTGATCAAAGTACACTCATGTTTTTAGTGTATGATCTTATTAGTTTTGAAGGAAGCGCATGAAATTGTAAAATCAACCCAGGAAGACAGAGAAGATGCTTTCATCCTTCACCAAACGCTTCCCACCCCGCCAGGGACCCACTTAGGGCAAATAACACTCTCACGCTTAATCTTAGCACCACACCATGAATCAATCCCAGAATCACATTCTTGATCCCAGAAGCACACACCCTAGATCCAGCCACCTCCACAACGCCCCACGTGTGACCACATGAGGCTTTGCGAAGACATCTAGTTACAGGCCAGACACCATGATTCAGTCCATCTAATGATTTCTCCACAGCTTGTGAAATGAGGTGATTTCCCTGGAGAGTCAAGTTGAAACTCTGGAGGACAAAGACTTTAGCCCTGAAGGTAGAGTCTTTCTTCTTTCCATAACAAAAGGCAATCTAGATTTAGGATCCTTAAGAGGAACACATTTCTACTCTTGTTAGCAGCCCTGAAAGACCCCTTGCTCACAGAACATTTCAAGAACATCTGTAAGAACAATTCCCTCTTTCACTGCCAAGAGATCTTCAGTGGTGATATTGTAGCCAGCCGAGTTAGACAGAAATATAGGCAGTCAGACAGGGCCAGGCCCTCAAAGGAGACAGCACAAAAGACAAAGACAACTATGGGAGGGGCAGATGCTCCTGCTGTGAACCAGACCTAAAAGACCTAAAGGTCAAATAAATGCTAAAAGAATGGCACCTGGAATTGATATTCTAAATAGGTATCGATCACCTGGAAAAACCCAATGAAGTCACTAGCCCAACCCCCACCAGGAAGAGACCTTGTCCTGTATTCCAACCCCAACAGGAAGAAACCCTGTCCCATATCCCTCTTACTCTGTGATTTGCTTCCCCATTTGGTCCTGGGTGTAATCAATTTTACCTGAGCAATGGTGCTCGTAATCTCATTGGTTGACCATAGTTTTGTCCCACCCCACATCCACCTAAGCGAGTTCCTATTCTCTCCACCTAAGCCCCGCATGGTTTTACTCTATAAAAGTCCCTGGAAGAGATAGCTTCCTGGGGACCACCTGCTCAGGCCTCCTCCTGTCCCTTTCTCGGACATGAGCTTTCTTTCCCTCAATAAATATATTCTGCTCCTAACCTCCATTTGTTCCTAAAATTCATTCTTTGGTTTTAGAGAACACGAACTCGTGCAGGTCAGGTTAGGAGATCGTTTTTCCCCATGTCATTTGGAGGTTCCCTGTATCATTTGGAGGTCACCCACTTGAGATCAGTTTTTCTCCCTGTATCAGTGACACTACCAGGCTGGGGATCTTGTCCAGGTTCTTGATGTTGTAAAGAAAGAACCAAGCTGGACACTCAAAAGTAGCAGTAGGATCAGCGATTTATTGGAAAAAGTAAAGACAAGATCACTCCATGTGGTGGGAGCAGGCCAATGAAAAGTACTCACAGCAGCCAGCCGCTTTCACATGAGGGTTGGGTAGCCTTAGTCTTTGGGGTGGGATTGAGAGTTTGGTGTGAGGTGTGACTCCTGCCCATGAGCAACCCTATGAAGTTCTCCCTGAGGCATTGGAGTTTTTGAACTTTTAAAGCCTTGGAGGAGCTATCATGGCATCCAGACCCACAGGTGTTCAAGTTGGGATAGTCAATGATATGCTAATTAGGGCTGAGGTAAACAAAGATTGCAGAAGACCCCTGGATGCATACCTGGGAAGTTCTTGTATGTAGCCAAAGTTACCTGGTTACCTTTTCACATTGTGTTTAGCCCTGGGTATTCTGGTCCTGGGCTACAGCTTAATCAAGAAAGTGGATCTCACCCCAGAAAGAGGATCTGATGGGCCGTACCTTTTTCCCCAAGCATATCCTTGGTTACCTTATTTCTCAAATCTAGCCCAGAAAGCAGGTTCTGAGGAAGGCCAGCCCTTCATTTTACAGGTTCGATATGGCAGGACACTCCCAGCACCCAAACTGTTTGTCAGCAGCAGCATTGTTCTCAGAGAAAGTCTTACTCAGCACTGGTGCTATTACCCTTGGCAAATACAGGATGTTGCAAAAAGACATAATGTAGGGCATGGGGTCTTCTAAGCACTGAGATATCTGAAGATACCCAAACACTGACCCCATACACCTTGAAGACTTTGCCCATGGAGGCACTGGACACTGAGAAAACTACAAACATAGATCTCCCAGGTCTCATCTGAGGTACCTGATCCTCTTTGAGCAAGCTGTAGAAAAAGTCTCCATTTCTCTCTGTAACACACATAGGCCTTTTTACCCTCTGACTGTCCACACCCAGACGCAATGAATTTCACACCATGTTGCCTTTACATAAGCCCAGTGGTCTCTGTTGGTCTGACTCAGACTGTTCCTCATACCATTCTTTCTCCAGTCTTTTTTTAGCTTCCTCCTACCTGAACAATAAGGCCAAGAGCCTTGGCTCAAGATTCTAAACTTCACTGAATTAGGTCACAAACTGCATTAATTACCTGCTTAACCTGTTGTCCAGACTTCTTCTGAAATGAGTTGTGTGGCAATAAATTCCATGTTATTGGATTATCTATGACATTTCTTTGCTTTATATTTTTCTGAACTTTCCATATTTTTAACTCTAATCATGGGTTGCATATGTAATTAGAAAATAATAATATAAGCACTTAAAATCAGATGGACAAAATTACCATAGAATCTGCCCATCATAAGTCCCTATAGTTGTGAAAAGGATTAGATTCCTTTATTTGGGAACATCTGTTGCAGGGCAAAATTGGTGACACAGCTTAATCCAGTGATGGCAAACTTTTGAGAGCTTTACTCATAACAAACAACCAATTGCAACATGTGTGCAATAGGTTTGCCACTGACTTCTTTAACTCTATTCATTGTGTGTGTGTGTATGTGTGTGTGTGTGTGTGTGTGTGTGTGTGTGTGTATGTGTGTTTGGAGATTGAGCCCAAAGCCTTCACAATTCCCTACATTCCCAATCCCTTTATTAGAAATTTTGATTACTTTTTTTTTTGCTTTTTTTTTTTTTTTTTTTTTACCAAGGTTTGAACTCAGGACCTTGTGCTGCCAGACAAGCACTTATGCTGATGAGCTACTACCCCAACCTATTATTTATGTTGACTCAGGGTCTTGCTAACGTGCTGAGTTGCCTAGACTCGCCTTGAATTTGTGATCCTTTGCCTCATTCAGCCTCTCAGGGAGCTGGAATTACAGGTGTGCACCACCTTCATCCACAGAGTCACATAATCTTTGTGTCCAGCCTGTATGAATGCCTGGCATGGACAGGAACTCTCTTCTACTCCAGATTCCTCCTTCCATAGCTGTTAGTTCAGGTCATAGAGGATGGATTCCTGAGTCTTTTTAGAGTTACCTAGATGGAGGAGACAGGACCCTATCACTGTGCTTCTTGCCGTGATTGCCATAGGCTGGTGTTTTATTCCCACACAGGAGATGTGTCCTGAGAATTTTCATCATGTTCTAGATCCTTGCCTTCACTGGTGCTTCATGTTGGACAGCGTTGTGGATGCTGCCTCAGCACTGGAAGGCTGCTTTCTAGCATGCAGGGCACCATGGGGTGGGAGCTGTGGGAGGTGAGCATGCCTGGCTTGTGATTAGAAGTGGAAAGCTTGCTATCCTCCTAAAGATACAAAAGTTACAGTTACCCTACTGTTCCTTTCCCTGGCACAGTTCTGGCTATTCCTGCAGATGATTCAATTATTATTCAACGAATACTATTCATGTGTTCTAATAAAGATGTAATTTGTAAAAATTGGTTGGTGAAAGAAAAAGATGAAAAGTTTATTCTTGTGACTCATGATGAGTTTTGGAGTCAGTGTACACACTATTTAAAGCTTTTCTTATTAATATTTAGCTATCTGTTATATCAGGCCCCCTTTTCTGAAACGAGAGCTTACTTTACAGTCAAGACTGGCCTCAAAATCATAATCTTATTGTCTCAGCTTCCTGCATGCTGGGATCACAGGTCTGTGGTGCTGTGTCCAGCTTTGCATCAGACACTCCCAGAGTCAAAATTTTAAGAAGGTCACGAGAAGATTGGGGAAAAAATTAGAACTTCGATTTTTGTGAACTATCCTTATCCTTCTCTTAACAAGAGTGGGCTCTGTCTTTTTAATCTAAGGAAGTCTAATATTAGGCCAAAAAATGTCTCAGGATATTTTATAGGGAAATGGGGAAGTACATTTTTTAAAGACGAATAATAGTTTGAGTTGAACCATACAAGATTAAAAGAACCACAGAGAACAAATTGGAGTAGTAGGGCAGATGACATTAGCAGATGGGTTAAAACCCACCCAGTGATCCCAGTGGGGGAACAGGTAGAGACGGGAATGGGAGAGAGGAGATTCTGCAGTAATTGTGTTGGGGCCAGCAATTATGGATTTGGATGTGTAATCAACAGGGAGGTGTGTGGGTAGGGACAGAGGGATGTGGATATGGTCCCAGCTCTCCTTATATTAGAATCTAGAATGGTGGGGGTTTTGTTGGTAAAGAAGAGACAAAAGCACTTCAGAGGAACAACCACCAGTAGAAAGACATAAGAGCCAGGCGGCTCAGGCAGGCAAGAGAGTTGGGAGAGCATGAAGTTCCCACACTGGCGTGCACATGCTTTGTAAAGAAACCTCACACTCCACTCTTTCTTTAGTTCTGACAGTGTTTCCTCAGTGCTGTCCTTCTGACTGGATGGATCAAAATTTGGGTTGATTAATACATTACAGATTTCTGCTCCCACCTTCACATGTTTAAATTCAGTGGATCTAATGTGGGGCCCAAGGATTTTATATTTTAAAATGCCCCCAACTAGCTCAGTGGTAAAGCCTGGTGGTGATATGTAAGTGAATTCCCGAAAGGTACTTAACTATGTATACCTCTGATCATTACCCGCACAGATTCTGCTTTTTGGAACCATAATAAATCTCTTATTTCCCCCATTTTAATAGATTCTTCTAAAAATCTTGTTCTTGGGTTCCAAAATATAAGGACCACTGTGCTATATCATGGTCAAAACTATTATAAATTAATCATGAAATGTAAAGGTTGGGCAAGAGGTAATTAGCTCTGCTCTGAAGGAGAGGAGGATGAGGGAGGGGCGTGGGGAATTTCCAGGACCAAGCCCAGTCCAGGGAATGGGCTGCACCAGTGTGAGAGAGGATAGATTTTGATGGATAATAAATAATCTGCCAACTGTTATTTGAAACATGAGCCTAATTTAATATTCTGGTGTGCAAATATCAGTGAGAAGGGAGCTACCAGGTAATAAGAGAGCTGTGGTGTGTTGGTTGAGCATGTTTGGAACCTGCAGAGCATTTGCGTGCAGTGTGTATTGGTGAGAACGGGAAGGGAGGACAGGCAGGAAGTGGCTTGGCCTGCCTGGAATGAATTCTCTCCAGATATCTATGTGGAATGAGATGCAGGAATGGCTCATGTATTAAAAAGGTTACCATTCCCTCTTGGTGACCCCTCCAAATACAGAAAGTTCTTCTTATTATTATTATTTTTTTTGACACAGGATCTACCATCTTTTGGAGACTGACCTTGACTCAAGTAACTCACCTGCCTCACCCTCCTGAGAAGCTGGTGCCACAATTCCATGTAAATGAAGCTGGTTACCTTACATATTTTACAGAAAATGTAAGGGCTTTGCATGTGGCTTGGGAGTTGGGGCACAGCTCAGTGGAAGGGTGCTCACCTGCTATATGTGAGGTCCTCAGTTCAGTTCTAATAATGATAACAATGAGGACAAGGAAAGATTTAAACCAGAAACTTCTTGGGAAATAATTTAAGCAAAGAACCAGAGTTCAAATTCTAGCTCTCAGGGGTCTCTAGTGGAATAGAAAAGGTTAGTTAAAAGAAAAATTAATTAACTAATTTTGTATTGGGGATATTTAAGGGAATTTACTTTCATTAATTTAGCCACTCATAAAACATTTTAAAGACTTTGAAAAGCAGTCATTCTTTTCATTTTGTTAAAAATGTTTTTCTGGCACTGGGAATTAAACTGCCCATTTTCTTGCCTCAGTACCTCAGCATCCCACCACAATGGGATTACAAGCTTGCACCACCACCCCCAGGTTATTCTTTTTAAATTAAAATTTCTTTCAGTTTAATAGTGGATGAACAAAATGGGTAGATGGAAAGTAACTATGTCTTTGGTTTTCTCTCATCCAGAGAATGGATATCAAGAAAATAACTTTGGTTATTTTCTAAACTGAGACCCTCTTCTGAGGAAGATCTTGTGACTGTGTCTGACCTGTCTCTTCAAGGAGGTTATTAGGGATGTTAGTGGTGCTAGGTGAGGCATGGCCTTGTACTCACCCAAAGGACATGCTCACAGTGTTAGAATTGTCACCAGTACCATACTTACCATCAGGACAAGCAGCAATTTCCTTCAAGAGAAATTCCAAAGCCATGCTAATTTCATGCGGACTCATTTTGTGATGTCTGCCATTTTTTAAACTGCTCTGTGTTGGCCCTGTGCCTGGGAAGAGAAGGGTGTGTGTTTCCATAATCCTCCATGATCACACCATGATGGTCAGGTGCTCACAGCACTCAGCTCATAGGATGATGGAGAAGATGAAATGAGGTGAAAGGCAGAGGCCTTTGGGTGGCAGGGAAAGAAAAGCAAGGTGTGGCCAAATTGGAGAAGGATCTTCAGTGATTGGCTGCTTTATAAGCTCTGTGCTCTTCTCTCCAAGTAAATTCAGGCCAGTGCTATAGGCCCCGCATCCAAAATGATGCAGAAGGTATCCTTCTGTCCTGTAGGTAGCTGTTTCAGATGTCCTCTGAGATTTCTCTCAAGATCTATGTTTCTTGTTCTCTGACAACTTTCTCCTATTGTGCCCCACTCCTGCCAATTCTTTAGCATCCAAATAAGGCTGATCTTCAGAATAACCAAGCAGAAAATAGTTATCTTGACCTACAGAGCTCCTGAATCAGAGGCATTGTCAGTGGAAAACCATTAAACCAGTGGTGTCCTGGGTAGGGGGGATTCTAAGTTCTGCTCAGCAATCTTTCTCTTTGGATTCTTCCAAAATATCCTTATCCTCTGGAGTTCCCCTATCATACTCAGAGGTCAGTGGATTCAGTGTTTTTCCCTTTTTTTTTTTTTTCAGTACTGAGGATTGAACTCAGGACCCTGCGCTTGCCATGCAAGCACTTATTCTACTGAGCTATCTCCCTGGCCCTCAATGTTTTTATTGAAGCATTAGATTATTTTAGAACTGATGTATTACAGTGAGGCCTAAATGTAGAATGGGTAAGAACTACAAGTGCGGAGATCCAGTCCTAGCTCAGGCCAGGTGAGTGTGTGAGAGACCTTTCCTGCTATGCTGCGCCTGGGCTGGGAACTGCAGGGCCCAGCCCGGGAGCAGCATGAGTGAGACCCTCTTCCACTCCCTTGGGACACCCACCACCACTCTGCAGCAGCCCCCTCCCCACCTACCCACTGAGACTTTCTGCCACATTCTGGGGACCCCCAGATCCAGCCCTAGCACAGGCCCTGTGAGTGTGTGGGAGAGCTTCCTCTTACCCCTACTCCACCTTGTCTCATCCAGACTCAGCTCAGGCCTGGACTACAGGTGTGGGGTGAAACCCTGCACCTGCAATCCCTGCAGAGAGTAGGGAACAAAGCCGACCAGCTAGTCCAGGAGCAGAACATCTTGCCAGAGGGGCACAACAGGATCACTCCCAAGGGCAGCAGCAGGAAGGAGCTGAGCACAGCAGCCAGACCCAAGCCAGGCACAGCAGGGTAAATCCAAACTTTGAAGATCTGCCCCTGAATTTCAGTAGGTGCAAAGGTTATAACATTACCAAAGCTCTACAACAAAGGTCAGAAGACAGTGCTACACAAAATGACAATGAGAAGGAGCAAAATGCAATCTCAGACCCCAAACGTACCCATAACAAGTGCAGAGGATACCAACACAGAACAAATTGGGAACCACACATCTGAAATAAATGAATCAACAGCTTCTAAAATAAACAACTGCAGAAAGGTAGAGAGGAACTCCGATTGGAAATGAAAAAAGAAATCCCAGAATTAATAGCATCTGCAGTAAAGAATCAAATGCAGAAACATGGAGAAAACCCAATGCCCATCCATAACAAGTGCAGAGGACACTAGCTCAGCTGAAATGTATGAATTAATGGCATCAATAGTAAATAAGCAATAGCAGAAAGTTATAGAGGAACTCAGAGCATAATTCTTTTCTGAAATAAAGAATTCTCTGAATTTATAGCATCTGAAGTAAAGAATCAACTACAGAAACATAGGGAGGAAACCCAATCTGAAGAAAACACTGCAGTAAAAGAATTTATAACTGCTTCTAAAGAAGACATTGATAAAAAAAAATACAGAGGAGATTGGAAAAATGACAGATTCATTGAATGAGCAATACAGGAAAGAAATAGATCGCATGAAGCAGAGTCAAAGAGATATAGAGGAACTTAAAATCTCAGTCACAAGCTTCCAAAACTGTTTAAGTGAAAGTGAAGACAGAGTTTCAGATCTTGAAGGCACTGGTGCAGCTAGTGAAAAGGTAAAAAAAGATCTCTTAAAAACAACTAGGATACAGGAAAAAAAAATTCGTCACTTGCAAGACAAGGCAAAGATGAACAATGTGAGACTAATAGGTATCGATGAGAAAGAAGGAGTCAATACACAGGACATTAAAAAATATGGGCAGAATTAATAGCAGAAAACATACCAAATATGAGAAAACAATCTGACATTCGGTAACCAAAGCATTCAGAATGCCAAGTAACCTCAACCCAAGTAAAAACACACCAAGGCATATAATAGCCAAGATCCCAGAAATTCAGCTCAAGAATAATATACTGAAAGCCACTAGAGAAAAGAAGCAGATCACATTCAAAGGAAAACCCATCAGAATTATGGCTGACTTCTCTTCACAAACCATGAAAGGAAGAAGAGCATGGAGCAGAGTACTTCAAGTCCTCTACGAAAACAAATTCCAGCCCAGACTACTATACTCTGCAAAACTCTCTTTCAAGTTTGATAGAGAAGTGAAACACTTCCATGATAAAGAAAAACCAAAGAATTTCATGATGACAAAGCCAACCTTACACAGGCTACTGAAAGATGCTCTAGAGAGGGACCAAAATGATCAGAACTCCATGAAAGAGATCAGAAGCAAACAACTAAATAGGGCAAACAATTAAATGCAGGAGAAAAAGGAGTAAACGACAACAGGTAAACAACGTGTCAATGGTAAGTCAATACATTTCAATTCTAACCATCAATGTAAATGGACTCAATTCACCAATTAAGAGAAATAGACTGGCACAGTGGATTAAGAAGCAAAATCCAACAATTTGTTGTATACAAGAAACACATTTAACTCATAAAGACATACATAGGCTGAAAGTCAAAGGATGGAAAACAATACTACATGCCCCAGCACCTCAGAAAAAAGCAGGGGTAATAATCCTATTCTCAGACAGTCTCAACTTCAAACCAAGAATGATCAAGCAAAATAAAGGAGGCCACTATACACTGGTTAAGGGAAAAATTCAAGAGAAGAGGTAACACTCATAAATATGTATGCACCAAACATGGGAGCACCCAACTATATAAAGCAAATCTTAATGGACATGAAAAATCTAATATCCAACACCACAATCTTCACAGGAGACCTTAACACCCCCTTATTCCCAAAAGATAGAACAACTAGACAAAAACTTAGCAAAGAAATAACAGAACTGAAGCAGAGCTTGAAACAAATGGACTTGGTGGACATATACAGAGTGTTCCACCCGAACACAGCTGAATAAACATTTTTCTCAGCTGCATGTGAGTCATTTTCTAAAATAGACCACAGGCCGGGGAGATGGCTCAGTGGAATAAGCGCTCCCCTGCTAAGCACAAGGGCCTGAGTTCAATCCCCGGTTCCTCAAAAAAAAAAAAAAAAAAAAAATGCTACTCTAAAATAGACCACATACTGGTCCATAGGTCATGGTTAAGTATATGCAAGAAAACAGAAATTAACCCATGTGTATTATCTGACCACAGTGCAATGAAACTTGAAATAAAAGACAAAAGAAACCAGAAAAAAACCCTAAATACATGGAAATTAAATGAAACCTTACTCAGCAACCAATGGGTCACAGATGAAATTAAAAAAGAAATTCAACAATATCTGCAATTCAATGAAAATTCAAGCACAACTTATAGTAATTTATGGGATACGATGAAAGCAGTTCTCAGAGGGAAATTCATAGCTGTGAACTCACACATTAGGAAAACAGAACAGGAACAAATAAACACCCTAATGCTGCACCTACAACAACTAGAAAAGGAAGAGCACACCAAACCCAAGCCTAGAGACGGGAAGAAATCATAAAGATTAGAGCAGAAATTAATGCGATTGAGATGAAGAAAATAGTTCAAAGAATTAATGAAACAAAAAACTAGTTCTTTGAAAGATTAAATAAAATCGATAAGCCCCTAGCTAACCTCATCAAAAAGAGGAAAGAAAAAATTCAAATACAAGCAATAAGGAATGAAAAGGGTGTAATTACCACAGATCCAGTGGAAATTCAGAAGATTATCAATAGCTACTTTGAGCATCTTTACTCTCACAGAATAGTAAACACAGAAGAAATGGACAGATTCCTAGAAAGGTACAAATTACCAAAGCTGAATCGACAAGATATAACCACTCTCAAATAGCCCAATAATGGCCAATGAAATATGAGATGTAATAAAAAAAAAAACAACGTACCGACAAAGAAAAGTCCAGGTATGGATGGACACACAGCTGAATTCTATAAGAAATGTACAGAAGATGTAGTCCCTATACTACTCAAACTCTTCAATGCAATTGAAAAGGAAGCAATCCTCCCAAAATCATTCCTGGAAGCAAGTATTATATGAATACCAAAACCAGGGAAAGACGCAACTAAGAAAGAGAACTACAGGCCGATCTCCCTCATGAACATAGATGCCAAAATCCTCAATAAAATCCTAGCAAATAGAATACAGCAAATCATCAAGAAGATCATACACCATGACCAGGTAGGATTCATCCCAGGGATGCAAGGATGGTTCAATATTCAAAAATCTATCAATGTAATACACTATATCAATAGAGCAAAAACTAAAAACCACATGATCATCTCCATTGATGCAGAAAAGGCTTTCGACAAAGTCCAACACTCATTCATGTTCAAAGTCCTACACAAAATTGGAATAGATGGCCTGTACTTCAATCTGGTAAATTTATGAAAACCCAATGGCTAACATAATTCTAAATGGAGAAAAACAGAAATCTTTTACTCTTAGATTGGGTGCAAGACAAGGATGTCCTCTATCACCACTCCTATTCAATATAGTTCTGGAATCATTAGCTACAGCCATTAGACAAGAGAAAGAAATAAAAGGAATAAGAATAGGTGAAAAAGAAGTTAAATTAGCATTATTTGTGGATAACATGATACTTTACTTGGAAGGCCCAAAAAACTCCACCAAGAAGCTACTAGAATTAACACAGAAATTCAGTAGCATAGCAGGATACAATGTCAATACCCAGAAGTCAATAGTGTTCCTCTACACAGATAACAAACACACTGAGAGGGACATTAGAGAAACAATACCTTTTACAATAGCACTGAGGAAAATGAAATACCTTGGAATTAACCTAACTAAAGAAGTCAAAGATCTTTTCAAGAAAAATTGCAGTACTCTTAAAAAAGAGATCATAGAGCATTTCAGAAAATGGAAAGATATTCCATGCTCCTGGATAGGAAGAACCAACATTGAGAAGATGGTCATACTCCCAAAATTGCTGTACAGATTTAATACAATCCTTATCAAACTAACACCAACATGCCTCACAGAGCTAGAGAAATCATTTCTAAAATTTATTTGGAACCAGAAAAGACCTAGAATAGCAAAGGCAATCCTGGGCAATAAAGACAAGGCAAGAGGCATTACAATTCCTGACTTGAAATTATACTATAAGGCTACTGTGATAAAATCAGCATGGTACTGGCAACAAAATAGACCTAAGGATCAGTGGAATAGATTAGAAGATACAGATGAATGTCCATTTTTTATCTGTGTATTCAAAATGGTTCGGATAGATATACAGTTACATTCTCTTAATGAATAGAGGGATTTGTTCTAATAGTATTTGTAAATAGGAAATCATGTCTGCATCTTGGACAGCAAATAACCACTAGGAAGAGAGTATGCAATGTGTTAATTATTGAAACTGTCCTACCAATTTGGTTTGAACCTGTCTTATTGCTATTTGTCTCTCAATAAAATTATGGGGAAAAAAAGAACTCCTGGTACGGTTAAGCAGAGGGAGAAGAAAGCTGACGTGCCCCATGGGCTCCTTCCCTACTGGTACTATAACCTGTGGTTGCAGCGCTGCTGCTCCTGACATGGCCTTTTTCCTCTAGGGCCTTTCCCTGTACTCTGATGGCAGCAGTTTCCATTTCTCTTGCAGAGGGTATGGGAGGCAAAGTCCTGGTTTTCTATGCTACCATAACAGGTGAGTGGAGGACATTCTCTTCCCCATTTCATGCTGTTGCCTGAAGTTTTGGAAGAACAGGAGGCTGAAAGCAGCTGTCCTGTTTCTACTGTGAGGAATGCCTCTGGCCACCCAGCCACTATGAAAAGGTGTGTGGGAGCAAGGAGGGCATAGGCACCGACCAGCACTGTCCCTTCCTCAGGGAGAAAGAACAATGAACGACAAAGACAGGCTGAGGGGTGGGTCCAGGAGACATCGGAGGGACTTAAGTGCTGTTCATTGAATGTTGGGTGGGTGAAAGGGGAAGGGCAAGGATCTGACTCAAGCAGAGAAAGAAAAGCAAAAGGAACAAAAAGGTGCAGTTAACAGTTTGGATCTAGAGATTATTTGAGGGGGAGAGTGCCACATGGAAGGAGGAAAGCACTGACACAACGATCCATTTCCTGAAGCCCTGTGTTATTGTCAAGGCTTTTTCTTTACTTGATTGTAGAGAACACCAAGAGGCATTAAGGATGGGGCATAATTTTTATAAAGCAAGAAATTTATTTATCAGGAAGACAGAAAATGTATCAAGATGGACATATACAGCCACATATTAAAGCATCTGTACAAAGTAAAATATTCTATTACCTTTGACATAGGTTTGCCAGTTTTAGTTCATTGAAGCAGTAGCTGAAGTTTCAGAAAGATACTCAGTGACTTGTGCCATGTTACCCAGAAAGTAAGTGGCAGAGCTGGGCAAGGAAGCCCAGCCCCTTTTTTCTGTTCACTTTAACACACAGACAAATTTTGGCAGACAGTATGGGATTTAATTAGTTACTGAGACAGAAGCACAAATTCCAGTGAGACAACAAGGTAAGAACCAGGCAGGGTTTTGTGACTAGACCTACTTGGCAAGGTCGACACTTGGCTTGTGAGCCTGGCCAGGATTGTCCTGAGTTTGATCTTTTTTTTCAATATTCTCTTGTTCTCCTTCTCTTGGTCACTTCTACAGAAGGGAGGTTGTAGTCTGAACAGCCCACTATGCATCCTTCATAGAAGGTTGTAGTCTCACAGCGAGAGACATAACCTTTGAAGGAGGTTGCAGTCTTTTTAGGAACGATGTAGGAAAAAGGAAGACCACCCCCAGAGGTCTTCTCCTTGGAACTGAGATTTGAATAGGACCCTTCTGCTTTCAAACAGTCACTGTTGGACACTGAGAATGCCATGAAGTTATGTAGCTGAATCTTCAGTCTTTGTCAGGTCCTGAGGTTTCAAAGAAAAAAAAAATTAAGATGCTGCAGAGAACAGAGTCATGCACTTAAGCAAATAAGTCCCATTTCTTTTTTTATTCTAAGTTATTCCATTCAGATAACAGTACATCCTAAAAGCTCCTATCCCAAGAGGGACAGAAAAAATCACTTTCTTTAAAAGCTTCTATCATTGTGTAATAATCTTTCTTAACCAAATATGACCAGAGTTCTCTTATCCTTTGCCTTTTGACAGTTGTAAGAACTTGTGTTGTAAGAGAAATTTGAAAAACACAGGAAAGTATGAGAATGAAAACAGTTGCCTATGATGTTATCACCCATGGATAGGGGAACCATTAAAGCCTTTTGGTAGATTTTAACATAATCTTTGTTTTTATTTTAACAAAGATTATGTATGATTATGTCATATCAAGAGAACTCCAGATTATTAAATTTTATGGCACAGCCTATAGTAACAATGCATTACTATTCAATTCTTAGTTATTATTTTATTAATAACTCTTCCTCAGTCACCTGTTAATGGCCATAAAGTTAGGTGATTAATGACCATTAGTGTGCTAATACCATCAACAGTGGTCATGTTAATGATAATTTGGCATAAATTTGTAATAAATCAATTTGTTCATAAATTTAAAGCCACTTCTATCACTATATTTTTATATGTGGGATCTATGAATATGCTGGAATCTTGTGATACACCACACCAAACACTTTCCAGAAAATGTACATCTACTTATATCCACTTACAGTGGTGCTTCCTTTCACAAACTGAAGTCCTTCCACAATTTTGGCCACGAACATGATTGGATGAGAACCAAATCAAATTCAATGGCTAGGTTCCATGTTAACCTTCTGGAGAAATTTGATTTGGTTCTCATTCAGTTTGGTTTTTAACCAGATTTGTGGATAGAATTAAGTTCATAAACTGATGCACCACCGCACATGGTCACCATCCCACCAGTTAATAGCTTGTTCACCATTTTCAATGATGCTGTAGCTGTTAAGTAGGTATGGAAGAGTACATGGACACACACACAACACACACACACACACACACACACACACACACACACATCCCCAGACTTCAGTATTCTTCCTTGATAGATACTCACCTGAGTAAGCTCTGAACTTCTGAGAAATGACCAAGAGATATGAGCTATCCTTCAGGCTTTGTATCTCCATGGATAAGAGAACACATAAGTCTGTGTTCTGTGATGCTGTTGATTACCATGACAATATCAGAATCCAGACATAACAGATGAGTGGAAAAAGGAAAAGGGATAGAAGACCACTGGATCTATCCCTTGCTTCTGAAATACTCTGTAGACACACCACACAGAATGAAGAATATTTTGGGGGCAGGGGAGATAGCTCAATAGAATGAGCATTTTACAAGTGCAAGGGCCTGAGTTCAAGCCCCAGTTCCCCCCCCCCAAAAAAAGAAAGAAAACAAAGA
>NW_004524629.1:1773534-1777630 GCF_000260255.1 Octodon degus
TATATATATATTCTTCTTATTGGAAGAAGCATGAATACTATGGAAGTGGCTTCCCTCTTTTTTTGAGGAGACTAATATGATCTGTGTCCTTAGGAAATTCTGATCCTCTTTGAGGTGTGAGCTTGGGAACATGTCTTGTGACTTCCTCAAGCCAGTACATGCAAACAACATTTGTTCAATTATTTAGGAACTCACTTTACCACTGATTCCTTGTTTGGGGTAAGTAGAGAAGTTCTGCTGCTCCACATAAGATGATCTGTGATTTAGCACTAAGGTAATTCTATGATGATGAACCACAATTGTTTGGTTATGGACATATGAAATAACTCAACAAAAGCCTGCCTTTCTGTGAGAATGCTATCAAGCTCAGTCTCATATGTCTTCACTTGTTGGAGTAAACCAGAAATGCCTTATAAGAAAAGTTATCAAAACACATTGCTCCACATTATGAAAATTTGATGCTTTTTACTCAGTTTATAAGACATGAACTTATATGAAAAAGAAAAGACTATGAACATTTATTAAAAGGTTTACCAATTTTTGTAGTCTTTCCTGTGCAATTTAAAAGCAATAAAAAATAGGTCTTATGAAATAAATCAAGATTTCAGCTAAATTTTGTGGTCCACTCCAGAAATCTAGAGCTTCAAAAAATAACCTTAAAACTTTCTAAATTCAGAATAGAATTTTGTAATAATGTACTCTCCTTTGAACATGATTATTTGTCAGCAATAATTATGTTCGGGTCACATTGAAGTATTGTAGTTTATAAAAAGATGTGATACCTGGCCTTTGTCAATGTTGACATTTAGAAATAGAAGCACAGTTGGCCCCTGACCAAATCATGTTTCACTTGTAATTTTTCTTCTTCAGATGGTGTGAAAGCAGCACACATTCAGTAGCAATCTTATTTTGAATTCTGATCATTTCTGGGCTAGTGGGATGTGGTAAGGCACTCTTGAAGCTAGGCAGGGCGGTGAGCTGCTGGTCCCAGTCGGCCACTTTAATACCAGCAGAAATAGCCAACACTGTACTCTGTTGCTTAGGTCTGATATGGGCCAGATGTATTAAGCACTATACATTTGAGCTTAAATTATACTTTTAATTTTTTAAATGTTTAGTACAGGGTCTACAGTGTCTCACTACACAGATTAGACTCAGTGATCCTCCTGTTTTCAGCCTCCCAAGCACTAGGATTACGGGTGCACACCACTATGCCCAGACTTATACTTTTAACCTATGATGGGTTTTCCCAGACATATCCCCACTCTGAAGGAACAACTCTATTTTCATTCTTTAATATATTAAATATAATCCACATATTAATAACTACCATATCCACTTTAAATATATATTTATGATCTCTTCCTCTATGGTAAGATTCTTCATTGTTTTTAATTCCATTTTGACTGAAATCTTATATGTTATTAATATATTTTATGTGTTTTCAACTGTAGCTTATATTTCTTGGCCATAAAAAATATTTACACCTATACACAGACTAGGTTTTTGTTTCTTGAGATTTTCGGACCCTAAATATACAACTTCTATTTTTGTATTGATTATCTTTATAACTAGTAGCATCTAATTCTAATAAAAGAAACATAAATATCTTTCAAATATAAAAAACATTAAATATAAAACATAAAACCACAGTGGAATCATATCATTTAATTAATTCAATGTGGCAGGGTGTTTTTACTGCTATGTTTATGTATCTATAGATGAAAGTCAAAGTAATACAATGCATCCAATGCCTATTTATCCTTGTTAAATATGGAGGACAACCTGGGCTTCTCTCCTTGAAAAGGAGCAATTGTCTCCATTTTGGCTGAACCAGACCCTATTTCCATATATTGATATGTATGGAGCTGGCTAGGATGATTCTTTATCCCTTCAATTAGTTTTAAGCAATGCATATCAGTCTAGCTGAGGGGCTGATGGCAGTCTTTAAAGACAGTAGATGTGTTTTTCCCAGAACTCCTAATTCCTGCTTCCTTAAGGGGATGAAGAGCCAATGCTCCATACTGTTGGCTAGGATCAAGTTGAGCCTTGAGAGAGGCTGTGACTTCCTGGGGCTTGAAAGATCACACATCAGAGCTGAAGCAAGGACCCAACACATTAGATGCTATCTCAATTGTGTAATGCAGATTATTCCTTCTGCATATCTTCTCTCCGCACATTGCAGAGGGGAATGCAGACCTCCACCTAGCCCAGCTCGTGGCACTCATCTACTTCCTGCCACTCTCAGTCACTCATCCTTAAGCCACTCCCTTCTTTATGAATGAATAAAATCTGGATTTGACCTTGAGTCAAGGCCTTTGCTTAAGTTAGCTATCATTATGGCTTGACTTAGAACCCCTTGGCTCCCCATAACTACAAGTATGCCTTAATGCCTTTATTATTGCCATGGGTTGCACTGGGTGTACTAAATTACAATTAACTTGATAAGATTTCAATAACATATCTATGGGATTCCAAATATAAATTTCTCAGATGGAGAGTAAGACCAGGAAGGGCCCTCTGTATTAAAGATTCAAGTGGTGAGACACTTCATTCAAATAAATGAATAAAAATGAAGATGATGCTGTTACCATGATGTTCCTAAAACTTCTGATATTCTTTGGAATGATGTCCCAAAAATTTCACCATGATCTCTGCATTGGACTGAATATATTCTCCAAAATTTCAAATACAGAGCATGGGTCACAGCTGTGAGAGTTTCAAGAGGTGGAACCCTCATGAATGAGCATATGCCTTGCTTAAGGGCTGGAGAGAGTTGTTTCTGTCCTTCCTCATGGTGTTCCTCCCTTGACAGTAATCAATGTTCACAGGGCCATATGGAAGTAAAGCCCAGCCCCTCACTGAAACTTCCAGTATCATGCTGTTGTGCTTGCAAACTTTCATAACTGCGTGAAGTAAATTTCCATTATTTAAACATTACCTCAGCATGAATGTATTGAGAAAATTTATTATTAGTAGTTTTGAGTGCTCACTCATTTGGCAAAATAATAGCTCTCTCAGGCCAAGCCTGAATCTGAAAACACTTGCTCCTCAGGTATTAGAATCTAACTGGAACCAGTATTTCAAATTCTTTATGTGGTTGTCCCAGATGGTTTTCTATCTCAGGGAAATAAAGGCCTGAGATGGGGATGTGGGAACTGAAGACTAGGTCAAGAAAAGAAGATTCCTCCCAGGTGTCTTTGTACAGCTGTTGCAGATGGATTTTAGAAAACAGTACAAGAAGAACCTCAGGATCAATAAACAAATGTCATAAACCCACTTTACAGGAAATCTCTAAAGTTTTTGTATAATCTCACCTTGTACACACCACAGTTTGAAAACAGTTGGTCTAGAACTCCAGGACTATAGGTTCTTGCTAAGAGTATTAGCATCATTTGGGCAAGATGCTATTCACCTTGTAGGTCAGTGTTTCTCAAAATGCATTTTCTGGGCCACTCTCATCAAATATTATTCAAATGTATGTTTAGTACATTTGTTATGAAGATTTCTAGCTTGTCTACCAAACCAGTTGAGCTAGAATCGTGATGGCAAGAGACATAGAAAACTCTAAGAAGTAACCCACTGTTTTCTTAAGTGTGAACCTTAAAATGAAGTGGGAATCTTGATTCTATTGTCTGGATGTAGTGGAACCATCAGCAGGATCCATTCTTCACTACATATTTTGGTCATTTGCCTTTACTAAGTTTTTGTCTTAGTCTGAAGATCGGAAATATACATGCACAACATAGTTATCATAGTGCATATTGAAACTTATGTGACCCAGTATCCCTGATAATAAACCACCCTGGCTAAATAATTTACTTCAGAAGGTAGTGCTCAGAGACAGTATTTTCTTTGCAAGTTTGCTATGAAACTCAATTACAGATGGTAATTAAAAATGAACTAAATTCTTGTTTCCATTTTGCCCTACCAGAAGCTCATGAGCTAATTTAATCACAGCAATTAAGTAGAACATCATAATTAAAAGAGACATACTCTAATTTTTTATTGAACAGTTTATTCTCATCTTAAATTTTCCATTGTAACTATAAATAGGCTATATAAAAATTTAAACCTTAAAACAAACCTTTCTATA
>NW_004524629.1:1778342-1790776 GCF_000260255.1 Octodon degus
CTGTTCTACCTGACAACAAAAGATATCTTTCCATTTTCTAATATTTTTTAATCTCCATTTTCAGAGCACTATAGTTTAAAAGTACTTTACTTCCTTCATTAAACTGATGCTTAAGTTTTTCATTTTTTTTTCCATGCTGAAAAATACAGTTTCCTGAATTTTTCTCTCAGTGAGTTTGTTGTCCATGTTCAGGAATGCTCTTGTTTCTGAGTGTTGACTTTATCCTGCTACAATGCAGCATTTGGTTACTAATTCTGGAAGTGTTTTGGGAGTTTTCATATCATCTGCAAGTAATGACAACTTCTTTTCCTATCTTTATTCCTTTTATTCCTTTTTTCTTGTCTAATTTCTCTGACTAATGTTTCCAGAAATATATTGAATTGGAATGATGATAGTAGACATGTCCTGTTCCTAATTTTAGAGTAAAAGCTTTAAGTTTGTTACCTTTTAGTATGATGTTGGCGATAGGTTTGTTATAGAGAGTTTTTATCAGATTGAGATAAAGACACTATATTTAGTGTTTTTATCATCAGTGGGTGTTGCACTTTGTCAGATGCTTTTTGTACGTCTATTGTGATAATTATGTAATTTTTGCCCTTGGTTCTGTTAATATGGTATAGTACAGTTATTGTTTTGCATATGTTGAACCATCCCTCCATCCTTTTGATGAATTCTACTTGATGATTGTGTATCTTCTTGATGATTTGCTGCGTTCTCTTTTCTAGTATCTTACTGAGCATTTTTGTGTTCATATTCATTAGTTGGCCATACTCTCAAAATTATACAGATTTAATATAATTTCAATCAAAATACCAAAAGAATACCTTAAATAATTAGAGAAAACCACCCTAAAATTCATTTTGACAATAAGTGACCTAGAATACCAAAAACAATTCTGAACAACAAAAACAAGGCAGGGGAGCTAACAACTCCTCACTTGAAATTATACTACAAAGCTACTATGATAAAAAACAGCATGGTACTGGCAAAGAAAATAGACTTACAGGTCAATGGAATGGATTAAAAGATACAGAAAGAACTCCAAACTCACCCAAACACCTTAGCAGTTACAAAGGGATCAAACAACATTACTGGAAGAAAGCCTCTTTAGTAAAAGGCTGGAAAAACTGACTTTCCACACACTGAAGACTAAAACTAGACCCATGTCTCTCACCATGCACTAACTAAAATTGAAAAGGATCAAAGATCTAAATATTAAAACAATCACTAAACATGCTGGAATATTGAATAGGCAGAACTCTTTTTTTAAAATTTTTTTATTTGTGTGTGTGTGTGTGTGTGTGTGTGTGTGTGTGTGTGTGTGTGTGGCCAGCTCAGCCCACCAGGGGGTGAGGCTGGCTGGCATGTGGTGCTGGGGGATCGAACTGTGGTCCCTGTGCTTTGCTAAGCTTGTTCTAAGTAGGTGCTTTAGACCACTGAGCCATCTCACCAGCCCTTTTTTTAAAAAAATTTTTTATGAATAGACAGAACTCTTGAAGACATTGGAATAGGCAAAGACTTTTTGAACAAAACCCTGCTCACACAGGAAATATCACAAAAAATCAACAACTGGGATCTCATCTTATTAAAAAGCTTTTGCACAGCATGAGAAATCACCAACAAAGTGAAGAAATAACTCACAGTGTGGGAAAAAATTTTTGCCAGTCACTCCTCAGACAGAGGACTAATATCTACACTATTTAAAGGTAAGATAATATTCATGGGATAATTCATAACAATTAGTGCTTTTCTCTCTCTCAAGTAAATATTTGTTTTAAAAAAAGATAATAAAAGAAAACAGACAAGAAAAAAATGTCATAGGACTCTCCTGCTACAATGTTGTATATGGTTAGATTTCTAAATTTCTGTGTAAAAATGTGTAATTGTTCATTTATTTAATATTTTAATTTTCTATTTTTTCACATTCAATACGGATTTAAAGTTTAGCATAGCGATGACTGTTCCATGTTTTGTCTAAGGTATTTGATATTCAAACAGAAACTGATGTTAAGCTCAACTGCCTATGTCATAGGGTAATAATATCATTAAGCTTCTCTTCTGGAGGGTTAACAACTTAAGTCTGCAGATCAAAAAAATCTGAGAAAAAGAAGGGCTACAAGGATGGCCAGCATTTTAGATTTAGTCCTTCAAAGTCAGTGAAGACTCAGGACATAGGAGAACCTGTACTGTAACATCTGGTATGTAACTCAGTAGTGTCCCAAATTTTCTGATCAAGGAGATTATGGGGCCACAGAGGAAAGTGAATGATGATGTAGAGTGTGCTTAAGGAGAATCACCTAAAGAGAAAACATTCTCTCAGGCTTTCACAGAGAGCAAATTGGTCAAGCAATGGCCGTGACTCAACCACATGGCTGACACTGACAAAAGATCTACAAACTGTGGTACAGGGTTTCAGGGTAAATCCTGAGGGGATTTGACTGACCTTGTCAGATATAAAAGTTACATTTTTTGTTGCACAGGTCTTGCTTTATCTTGCTCTTAACCATCCAGCAGAAAAGTATGAAAACAAGATATAGAAAGTAAAGCCATATTAATATGCTGAGCTATAAATGGCTCAAGTCAACAACCTCTGACATTGCCAGTCCTGTGGATAGCCCATTACTATTATGGGCTACTGGACTATATTGGATTATTTTGTTGAATTCACACACCTACAATATTTGATGAACAATGGAATACCCATCTCTGACAAAACCAAACAAAAAAGGGCGATATAAATGCAGGACCTTTTTGTAGTGAAAAAAAAAATTATATATATATAAATATAAATATATATATATATATGTATGTATCTATATATACAAATTAGTTAGGATAGATATACAGCTACTTTCTTTTAATTCAAGGAGAAGAAAGATTTGTACTAATAGTGTTTAGACAAGATATCATGTCTGCATCTTGTACTATGAATAACTACTATGAAGAGAACAATATGTAATGTATCAATTATTGTAACTATCCTGCTGGTCTGTTTTGAAACTTTCTCATTGCTATTTTTTTTTAAATTTAATTTTATTTATTTATGTGTGTGTGTGTGTGTGTGTGTGTGTGTGTGTGTGTGGCCAGCTCAGCCCACCAGGCGGGGGGGCTGGCTGGCATGTGGTGCTGAGGGATTGAACCGCGGTCCCCATGCTTTGCTAAGCTTGTTCTAAGTAGGTGCTTTAGACCACTGAGCCATCTCACCAGCCCCTCTCATTGCTATTTCTTTCTCAATAAAATTAATTAAAAAAATAAAGAAGGGACAGGCTAATAGCTCAGTTTAAAGCACCTGTTTAGGCAGACACAAGGACCAGGGTTCAATCCCTGGCTTGCTGTGCTGGCCCCACCCCCAGGGTGTACTGAGACAGTGAATGCGACTGGGAGTGGTGGTGCACCTATAATCCCAGTGCTTGGGAGGCTGAAAACAGGAGGATCACTAGGAGTCTGATCTAGTAGTGAAACCCTGTAGATCCTGTACTAAAAACAAAACAAAAAAGAATATATAAAGAACTCAAAAAACTAGACTTCCAAAAACTTAGACTAAATCCAGAGTTGAACTTGTGAAATAGACACTTTAAGATATAAAAGAACAAATAATAAATAAATATACTTTACAAGTGTTCAAATCACTGGTCATATAAGTGGTGCAAATAAAACAACACTGAAATTCCACCTCATCCCAGAAAAAGTGGCTAATATCCATAAATCAGCCAATAATAACTGCTGGTGGGGCTGTGGGGGAAAAAGAAACTTTTCCACTGTTAATGAGAGTGGGAAAAAAATAACTAACAAGGCATGTCATGTACAGGTGGAGATTCCCTATGATGAGTGCGACAATTACATGTATCTAAAATGAATCAATAAAATTAATTAATTGTAAATATTATTAATTAGCAAAACTTCTATTAAAAAGTAAAATATGTACTTCAAAAAGAAGTTAACTCTGTAATAAAATATTACTGGTAAACATGATTTTTATCATTTTGCATATAATGAAAATCTATTGTTCTACTTTATTACACAGTAGTACAAATAAGCATAACATACACACATTTCATACTCATCTGGGACTGTTCTGTGGATAAGCCAGATCAGTGGGTAAGAACACGTAAATATTTTGTGATGTTTTCCAAAATCACTTTTTAGTGTTTCACAAATCACTTTGCAGAATTAAAAATGAATTATTTTAAATTCTCTAGTTCTCCAAATTCCACATCAACAAACATGAATTTCCTTCCACAAATCTCTTTTCCTGCTGTCCTAATTCACATAGCATCATCCCTTCCTCCAGACTATCATTGGAACCAGCCTGCCTACAAGTCCTGCTCTGCAGTTTTCCAGATTGATTCTTGTTTCTTGTTTGCTCTCTTCCTCCTCCTTCTCTTCCTCCTCCTTCTCTTCCTCCTCCTCCTTTTCCTTCTCTTCCTCCTCTTTCTTCTTCTCCTCCTCCTTTTCCTCCTCCTCTTCCTCCTCTTCCTTCTCCTCCTCCCCCTGTTCCTCCTCCTATTCCTCCTCCTCTTCCTCTTCACTCTCCTCCTTCTATTCCTCCTCCTCCTCTTCTTCCTCCTCCTCTTCCTCCTCCTCCTCTTCTTCCTCCTCTTCCTTCTCCTCCTCTTTCTGCTCCTCCTCCTCCTCCTCCTCTTCCTTCTCCTCCTCCTTCTATTCCTCTTCCCCCTCCTCCTCCTTCTCTCTTCCCCCTCCTCCTCCTTCTCCCCCTCCCCCTCCTCTTTCTCCTCCTCATTCCCCTCCTCCTTCTCCTCCTCCTCTTCTTTTGATTTCCTCATTTCTGATGCTACTTCTTCCTCCTTTTAAATTAATGAAGATTTGATTTCATGAGACAGAAGAGGTCAGTATGTTGTACGAAATTCCAGTTTAAAAGTCCCTGTTTTATTACTGTTTTGTGAGTAATCTCTGCACAGAAAGCAAGCCCACTTTGGGTTCAGGTCCCTGAAAAAACCTGGATGGACAACTTCTTCATGTGGACTTGGCCTTCTCACATCCTCCTGAAAGGCTATTCTCTTATCACTACCTGAATGTAGTCCACATCTCTTGCCACAGTAACCAAGGGAGATCTGTCCCTAGACCAGATTTTCGAGTGTCATCTCGCTTTACATTTGCCTCATGAACTCTCCAGCTAGATACACTACTGATTCTGTTGAAAGTTCAAGTTCATCTCCTTATTCATCTTTCCCTGTCTTCTCCCACTATTCAGGCTCTATATATACTTCAAGGTCAACTTCAGTGTCCCTCCAGGAAGCCTTCCCAGCCCTTCTGCATGGAATCAGTTGCTCTTCACATTAGCATGCTCAGAATCCTGCCTTGGGCGGTGTTTTCAGATGTGCTTTCCAGCCTCTCCTGTGGCTACTCTGAGCCCTTGCAATGCAGACTCTGGACCTGTGCCCTCTTCATCTTATCCAAATCTCCTATCTGAGTAAATTATACATTGTTGTGTTCAGTAGGTATTCATAATATAAACAGCACTAAATAGAATGTAGAAAAGTAAGTTAAGAAGTAGGGCAGAAGGCCTTTCTCTAATATGATATTAACATTTAATATACATCAATGAGATGATCAGTGATATGGATTAGGAAAAGGAAACCTCTAAGTCACTTCCATATGATTAGATAGAAGCACATTTTTAGTATCTTAAAGCAGTGCAATGAGGGAGATCAATGGTAATAGTGGAAGATCGTGCAGTAAAGAATGAGATTATTCCTTCAGGTTTTGGAGCTATGTGATCAAGATTGAATGCTTAAATACCTATCTGCTGTTGATATATCAACCTCTTGGGGAATATTGACAAGACAAACTTTGGGATGTGTTGCAGTCTAGATATTAAATGTCCACCAAATTTTATATGCAGAAAACTTGATCGCCAACCTGTGACACTACTGAGAAGTGATGCGACCTTTAGGAAATAAGGCCTAGTGGAAGGTGAGTCAGGGCACCGGGTATTGGATACTGGGCTGTATAGAGTTAAGTTGCTGAACACAGGGACCTCTGGCTGGGTTGGAAAAGAGCACTGCATGGTGCTCTGAAGTCAAAATAATGCCACAGCTGAGGCAGCCAAGGACTTGGGCCGCTGACACTCCCCATCCCATAGTAATAAAGCTGCCAGGCTCGGAGACCAAATAGTCCTCTTAATTGGCAGAATTTAATGCTTGGAGAATTCTTTGAACTGACTTCTTAAGCTCCTGCTCAGTTCCCACCTTGCCTCACTATACCTTTCCTTTGTTCGAAAACCAAATAAATATGGGCTGTCTGGTGGAGCTCTTGGTCTTTGCTCCTGAAAGAAAGCTCTGACCTTTCTGTATGCTCCGAAAATCATACCATTGATTTATGCTGTTCACCCTCCACTTGTTTAGGAGACTGGGGCTAGGCCAAGACCCTGAAAGCTGGGAAACTGCCCTCGATGGGGATACTGGCACTCGTGCCTCTCTGCTCTTTCTGCTTCCCGAATGCCGTGATGTCGGCCACTTTGCTCTGCCATGTACTTCCTGCCGTGATGTTCTACACCACGGGGCCAAAAGCAACAGGGCCAGCAGCTCTGCACTAAATCTCAGAAACTGTAAGCCAAAAATAAATCTTTCCTCCTTCTAAATTGATTATGTTGGGCTTGAGTCACAGTGATGGAAAACTGAATGTTAGTGTTAGATACTCTGGCTGGCATATCCGAGGCAAACCCAGAGATGCTTCCCATTGCGGTGGAGTTGGGGCATTGATCTTGGCGGAGAACAAAAACTATTGATTTGTTACTCAAGTTTCCTCTGGTCTAGTTTGAAATTTATTTCAAAAGTTTTAGAATTGACTATTATAAACTAACGGACTCCCACTGAAAAGTAGAGCATTCCACATCTGAGTGAGAAGACCCTACAGCCAGGACGCAGGACTCCAGCAGGGAAGGTAGCAGTTGCCACGTAGAGCCATCAGGTGGCAGAGCGGAACAAAAAATTCAGCAGGGCAGGGCTAGCCCATAATTAAATTAAAAATTAGAATTAAATCATGTAGGTTACATTTACATGATAATTAACCAAATTATATCTCAAGATAACAAGTATTCAAACTTCATCATTTTCTAACTCCTTTTGCTATTTACTATGCTCTTGGGCCTTATGTAAATTAACTGGATAAAAATACTAAATAATAATTCTCTACAGCACATGCCTTCTAAACTTCACACTCAGCGGCATCAAGTTAAGAAACTGAAATAGGCCCTGAGGGAAACATGTACACCATGGCAGCTGGGGAACGCTACAGTCAGCTCTTTGGAGACTGGTTCTTAAGCATTTTCTAGACAACACAGAGAAATAATGGAGGCCACCCAGTAAGTTGTGCTGGGACACAGGAAAGTTGAGCCTTAAATTTTCTCCTGATAACAACTGACACAGCAAAATGAGCTAGCTAAAACCGAAGGATATGTTATAAGACTTCAGGATTTAAACTTATTTACAGTATTAGCTATATACCTTGAACAATGATTCTCCACGCCTGTATCTTCATCTGTGAAAAGAATATTGTGGTACATATTGCATGAGGCTATTATAAAGATTAATCAATCTGGGCGAGTCATATTACATAGCTATGGATGTCAGCTATTGTTGCTAAAAGGCAAATTATTAGTACCATTAATACAAAAGTCATAATTATGTAAACAAAACACTTTGAATTCTGAAACCCTAACGCTATTTACCAACCTTACTTGTATTTTTACATTTAATTTCATACCATGACTTAAATTTATTTTCTGGAAAAAAGACTAAAACCTTATACTTTTTTTTTTTTTTTTTTTTGTATTCAGGAAGTAAATCAAAATTTTCCAGAGTATAGCTCCAAAAGCTTGTCCTATTTCCTCAAATTTTGACAAATATCAGAAAATCCATGGAGTTCTCTACAAAAAGCATGCTATACATCAGAAAAGCAGGTTTTAAATTATGAGAATTGAGGCGATGGGTAACTTAGAAGTTGAGTTAATGTAGACTCAAAGTCTCATTCATCAAATGAGGAGTCGTGAGTTTTTCTCCACATTTGAACTAAAATGACAACCTGGGAGAACAAACTCAGGCATGGAAAAGCAGAGGGACCTGGAACACTCAGATGTGTGACTCTGAAGCCACAAAAGAGGAATGGTTGGAGAAAGACAAGGTCCACAGATAAGGTATGGATTTTGATTCATTCAAAACCCCACGCTGAATACTGGTGTCAAGTTGCAAAAGTACTTTCTTGGGGTTCTATAGGAGCTCTGGGTTTCTGGTGGGATAGAATTGTCCCATCTGAGATCAGAGGACATGTCCACTGAAATCACATCCAGACAAATTGGACATAGCATAGCTAGCGAGTGGCAAACCCACTGCATGCACGAGCCAATCCTTAAAACTCAGTCTGCAGCATTTTCTACTCACATCATCCACTCATACATTTTTGATTCATGTATTTCAATTAGAGTCTCAGTTTATTACTACATTTATTGGTTCACTGTTACTTCTTCCCAACACTGGGAGAAGTGCCTTTTAAAAATTTATTTTTAAAATTATAAAAAGAAATGAATTTGGGCTGGTGAGATGGCTCAGTGGTCTAAGGCACCTAATTAGAACAAGCTCAGCAAAGCATAGGGACCGCGGTTCAATCCCCCAGCACCACATGCCAGCCAGCCCCACACCCTGGTGGGCTGAGCTGGCCACACACACACACACACACACACACACACACACTAAATGTAAAAAAAAAAATTAAAAAAAAAAAGAAATGAATTTTCCAGAGCACTCACAGATTAAAAGGCCATGTGCCATCAACCTGTAATAAATAAGTTTCTTTTAAAAAAAAAAAATAATCAAATGATACCTCAACAATGTAGACTCCCCAGTCTAAGTTCATCATGATGGGTACTCTTTGGCTATAAGAAAATGACAGTGCTTGTGTGCTGAGTGTGCACATTGCCACTTTTAGAATTCCTTCTGTCCCGGTGTGGACTCAGCACTGCAAGGAACAAGCATGTGACACTCTGAATCACTTGAGACTTCAGCTGTCCTCCTGTCCTGTTCCCATTTAGAACTATTTTGGCACCAGGGCAGCTGCTGATGGACCCCAGATGGGTGTATCCATTTGGGAGCAGAGAAGTAACAGGGACAGGACATCTGACACTGCAGAGGTGGCACCTCTCAAGGAGCCTAAGGGCCAGAGACCCTGGCAGAGCTTTTCAAAATATAAGTAAATGTATATTTAAAAGTACATGCTCAGAGTTGAATAGATATAAAATGGAAAATTATAAAGGTTAATTTTTTTCCAGGAACTTACTGAAATTTTATTAATTATCCCCATAATTTATTTTAAAGAAAAAGACAGAAACATGGTCCAAGAGTCAATCAGAGTCACACTCATTTTGCAGTGCTGGGCCATGTAGCCATTCTGCAAGTTAGGCCAGTTCTCTCCCACTGAACCTCACCCAGGCCTTGAGGCATAATCCCTGGTTAGTTGTTTTTTTTATATTTGAAAATTTTATTGATAAACAGATAGCAATGAGACAGTTTCAAATCAAATCAGAAGTACAGTTTCAACAAATAACACACTGCATATATTCTTCTTAGTGGTTAATTGCTGTACAAGATGCGGACTTAAGATCCTATTTATAAACCCCATTAGAACAAATCATTCTATTCATTAAGAGAATGCAACTATATATCTATCCTAACCACTTTGAATACACAGATACAAAATGGACATTCATCTGTATACCCTATTTTTTCTAAGTTCCGTTATTGAATATTATAGGTGTATAAACTCAGCAAAATATTCTAAAAGAGTCCAGTAGCCCATAATAGCATTGGGTCTTCTATTTAACTGGCAATGTCAGAAATTATTGACCTGAGTTCCCCACAGCTCAACATAACAGCATGGCTTTACTTCCTATATTTCGTCTTCATACTTTTCTACTGGATGGTTAAGACCAAGGTAAAGCAGGACCTGTGCAAAAAGAGTTGTAGCTTTTTGGTCTGAGAAGGTCAGTGAAATGCCCTCAGGATTTATCCTGAGATCCTGTACCTCAGATTGTAGAATCTTTGTCAGTGTCAGCCATGTGGATGAGTCACGACCATTGCTTGGTCAATGTGCTCTCTGTGAAAGCCTGAGAGAGTGTCTTCTCCCCATGTGACTCTCCTTAGGCACACTCTATGTCATCGATCACTTTCCTCTTTGGCCCCATAATCTTCTTGATCAGAAAATTTGGGACACTACCGAGGTACATGACGTTACAGTACAAGTTCTCATATGTCCTGAGTCTTAATTGACCTTAGAAGGCTAGGGCCAAAATGTTGGCTTTCCTTGTAGCCCTCCTTTTTCTCTAATTATAAAGGTTAATTTTAAGGGAAATGCTTTTGAGTATATGTCTTAGTTACTTTTATCTCATTGCTGAGACAAAATACCCAATACCCAAAGTTAAGGGAAGAATATTCAAAGTTTGCAGAGGTTTTAGTCCATAGTTGGCTGGTGCCAAGGCAGGGTAACTTGGCAGAGGGGCATCCCGAAGGAGAAAGAGCTCATTGTGGCAGAAGAACTAAAAACGAGCAAGGGTAAGCAAGTCTCTTTCTGTCCCTGATAGTGTACCCAGTCTACCAGGATTAGTGCGGTGCCAACCCCATCAGTGGACTGACCCAGCAGTAGCCCACCTTTAATCCCAGCACCCTTAATTGCAGTACTGCACTATGAATCATTCACATACTCTCGACTCAACCACCTGTGTAAAAGCCCATCCACAACTGCATGAGGCTTTGGGGGGACATCTAGACACAAAGTGTGATACAGCAGTCCAGAGAGAAGCACTATTTACAGGTTTGCTGGATTTCCTTTCATTATATTTCTGTGTGTGTGTGTGTGTGTGTGTGTGTGTGTGTGTGTAGAGAAAACGATTTTTTTTCTCATTATCTGCCTCTTATTTTGAAATAATGTCAAGGCTGCACAAAAATAACAAAAATGGTGAAAACAAATTCCAACACTTTCCTATTTACCCAGATGCTCCAAATATTAACATGGTATCACATTTGTTTTCCTTCCAACTCAAATATACTTCTTCTGAGCCAATTGTTAGCAATTCAAAAACAGGTATTTCCTTTCCTCTAAATATTCCATGTGTATTCCCTATCAACAAGACCCAGTTTATGCATACCTATATTAGAATTATCAAAATCAGAAAATTAACATTGATACTACTTCAATATTTGATGTACACTATTTAAGTTCATCAATTATTTAACTAGCATATGTGTTTCATATATATATTTCATACATACAAACTCTAGTCTGGGTTCCATTTCAAAATCATTTCAAGATCCATTTCAAGAGCGTTTTGTCTCTTGATATCCTTAATTTGGATAATTTTTTGGCCTTCCATATCAGGCTTTGACATTTTTAGGGAGTATAGGCCAATCATTTTGTAATGATTTGAGATTTTTTTTCATGTTTGCGTTCATGTTACGCCTTTCTGGCAAGGCTGCCACAGACATGATGTCATGTTTTTTCTTAGTGCCTCCTAAGGGAGGCAGATGCTGAAGTTGACGCATTGTTAAGGATGTGACTTTAGTTATTTAAGGGTGGTGTCTGCCAACTCCGCTACGAAGTCACTATTTTATCCTGTGCAATTAAAAGCTCTATGGCAGCTTCTGTTTTTATCCTTTGTTTGATGTGCTTTATCCTACTTTTTGATGTGCTTATCCCACTTTGTTAGTAAGGATATTGGAAATTTTATTAGATGTTTTATTTATGTTAATGTTGCAAAAATTATCTTCCAATTTGTCAGCTGTATTTTGAACACTTTTGGAATTTGCTTTTACACTTTGTGTAGTCCCATGGATGGACCTGTTTAACCTTCCTTCCCCTCACCCTGTCCCTTTCTTCCATTCTTCATTTGTCATAGGCAACTTTCCCTCACACATATGACACTAGACGACACTTTACTTTCTTCCAGTACTGCTAAAGATTGTATTTTTATAAGATTAAGATGGTGAATTTTTTTTAAAAAAGAAGAAAATAAAGATTAGTTGAGAAAGGAAACAACAGAAAAAGATGGTGAATTTGTATATCTCCCTTTTTTATGTGGCTCAGTGGTAGAAAGGTTCATAAAGCTTCATAAGTGTTGCCAGCACCTTTGGTTCAATTCCCAACATGGCTAAATTGTATTGGTAAAAATTTATTGAAAATGTGGTTTTTGGCCCAGCCAAATAAAATAGCCCAGTGGATTATAGCACCTGCAAGCAGGTGCACGGACCTGGGGTATGATTCCGGGCTTACCATGCTGGCCCTGCCCCAGGGTGCGCTGAGATGGTGGTTGAGACTGGGTGTGGTGGTGCGTACCTGTAATCCCAGCTCTTGGGAGGCTGTAAACAGGTGGATCACTATGAGTCCAATCTAGTAGTGAGACCCTGGACATGTTGTACACCCTTCCCTAA
>NW_004524629.1:1790946-1795425 GCF_000260255.1 Octodon degus
GGGAGGAGAAGAAAATGTGGGTCTTTAAAAATGTGGGTTTTATATTAGATTGATCTAATGATCTAATGATCTAATTTATCCATTATTACGAACATATGAACAGCTATTTTTACAATATAAATAGTTAAATACATATTCTTTTAGATCTTTGAATAAAATTTCTATTTCTATAGAATAAGTGTCTAGAAGAAGATACAATGGTGCCTCAGTTCACAAATACTTTTCTTTGCAATCAGTTTGGTTCACAGCCCAAAATTTGGCATTTGGAAACATTTTATTTTTATTTGCAAACTCTGAATTGGGTCACAAACACGACCGTGGTCATCTTTCCCACATCAACACAAATGTGGCTGTCTTTTCCCAAATCATAATACAAAGATCATAAACCAAATTTCTACCATAATGGCCAAATTTATGCCAATTGGTAGGTGAATGAATAAATAAATTCTAGTACATGACCACATGCAATACTGCCCAGCTATATAAAACAATTCACTGGGTACATGCAACACAGATAAGCTCATTGTCAGGGTTGACTTACAAAATGAGAAAAAGCAGGAATTAATGGAGAAATCTGAAATAATATTACCTCATGATTTTGACCCTACATTTTTCTCTACCAACTACTTTATTTTTACATTTTTCTTCAATTCTACATGCTACTTTTATTGTCATATTCATTCTTTACATACAGATTTGTTCAAGGAAAAATGAAACAGTAATATACTGACTTACCTGTACTTACTCATGAAATATTTTAGGCATGCCCCCTTCATACATAAAGCTGCAATTTAAATTAGAGAAACAGTACTATAAAATCACTAGACAAGGGGGACTTGTCAGAAGCTTGTTCTGGTACATTCAATGATAAAATTCAAGGCTCACAGTGAAGTTGATGCATTTTTGTTTAACTACACACAACTGAATCTCTTCCCCTGGAATTCTGTAATCATCTATTGGGCTTTCATCTAAAAAGTATTTTATAAGTGACAAGTTTTGTAATGTAGCCACACATTATAACATTATATGGCTACACAGACTGAGCATAGCCCATTGCTTACATTTGCCCTTAAAAAAAATCACCAAATCAGGCCACTGCGTCAGTAGCAAAGAATCTAAATGAGGTGGACATTATGAGTTTTCAGCCTGAGACTACTGGTCCTCCTCATATCCCCCATCTACAGGCAGACCTTTGAAAAAATCTCTGAAGGGATTACTCATACCGCTTAGTGGAGCCTCCCTCTTCAAAGACTCCCATGCTGGTGATCTGGTGCAACGGTGGTGAAGTCATGCTCCTGTGTGTCCAGTGGCATCGAGCAGTTTAGCATTTTGGGGTCTGGATTGTCTGCGCAGACCCACATGTTCAAAGGTTTATTCCCAGAGTCACTCCCTTGGTGCAATGGCAAGCAGAAACACTGAAAGAACTCCCAGGATTGGAAGGCAGATGATGTCAACGTGCACTGATCAGCATCATTCCCAGAATGCCAGCCCCTGATCTCTGGTGGCCTAGGGCTTATATGGGCTAAGCAAGCAGGAAGCACAGAGGCAGAATGGTTTGTCAACTGAGCTCTGGTTTATGCAATGTGCATCACAATGACCAGCTGTTTCTTAGAGACAGGAGCAACCAGAACTGGAACAGAAACTATTACCCAGGTAACTGAGAAACTAAAGTATACTATGGGATGGGGGAGGTCCTGCTACATTGGGAGGTGGCAGCATCAATAAAGGTGGGAGTACTACTGGGAGAGTACCCTTGAAATGGGCAATGGGACCCCAGTCCCTTCCCCCTCTTGTACCGCCGGCCATTTTGCTGCACTATGGGCTGCTACCATATTGTACACACACACCTAGAGCAACAGGTCAAGCAGTCCTAAAGTAAAACCTTAAAAACTGTAAGTCAAAAGAAACCTTCCTCATATTTGTTACAGTAACAAAGCTGACAAACACAGCATCCTTTTGGGGGCCAGTTCTCAGCCACCTGAACAGTGGGATCCATCCTTTTGGGAAGGTATACAACTCCTGTGTGGGCCTAGAGAGCTACTTAATAAGTAAGGCTTCAGCAATCTAAGGGAATGACTAGAAATCTGGCCTGTTTTCCTCCCTTCCCTTTAGCTCCACAATTGCAGCTTTCAACATTATTGCACCATTGGGTGCAGACACACCACTTGATGTTCCAACCGCACCCTAAATACTTACAAAGCCATAGCTCTCCACGTGTGAGTCCTGGGTAGACCACACCACTGTCACTTGGGATACCCTGTCTGATTGAATGAAAAATTCAGGCAGGAGCCCAGCAATCTATGTTTCAAACAGCCTTCATGGTGGTTTCTGACTCATACTAAAATTTAAGAACAGCCCCTGAACTCTTGATTGTTGGTTAACTCATCTTTAACCTCAGCAAGATAGTTTCTTCAGAAAGGAGACAAATATTTATCAATGTAGGATATCTAAAATGTCTGTTGAATGAATGAAGTGAATGAACTTGAGCACACTCTGAGTGATTGACAGATTCTCAGCAAATACTTCACAGCCCAGACTTTGGGTGTGCATGACTCTCTACTGAATTGGAACCAATAAAGCATTGAAAGAAATTCCTCTCCTCATCTGGAAGTAACAGGATAACCAGTAATTAAAGTGAAAGTTTCTCTGGAATATACTTAACACTCAAAAACATTTTAATAAATGTATTTTTTCTGATAGAATGTATTCTTAGGGTATACAGTTGATCGCAAAGCAATCAGAAAATGCAAAATGTAAATAATGGGGAAAAAACCTTTTCTGAGTCTGCCTCTTCTTGTTCTTTTCTTTGGTGCACATTTTTACATATCCTCTTTAGTTATAATGTCAAAAATAAAAATTACTCCCATCCTTGTAAAACAATAAAAAAAAACCCTTTAAAAATATTGGAAAATCTGGAAAAGTGTTACAAGGACATAACATCACCAATAATTCCATTTTCCAGCAATGTAAACACCTGTAGGACATCCTTCCAGACTTTATGCCTACAGATATATTTTTAAAAAACCTCTGTATGCTCTAAATCATTATAATCTTGGATTCTACTCCCCTTCCCATCCACCTCCCCCTCCTGCAATTGTGACCGGCTTCTTTGCTAAGAGACTAACAAAAGACACTCTTTGTCACTTGTCACCAGACAAGTCAGATTCCTTGGAAATCTCATGCACTAGACCTGACCCAACCATCCAAGACCAGAAGTCAGCATGCTAATAACCCTTAGTGACATTTTGCATTCTCTAATTGCTTTACTATCTTACTGTGACATTTTAAGTCATCTGCAGGAGGGAAGAATGCAGTGACTCCTTTTTTTAGGGGGGAGGGGACACTCAGCTATATGTTCAGTTTCTCACAACAGAGAAACAATGAGATATTCACCCATCTATATCCCATTAATTCACTTAACAGTATGATCTCACAGTGCCGCTAATTAGCCAGACATGTCTCAAGCTTGAGGCTGGCCCTAGGCACACAGGTGCACACCCACCTCTGATGAGTGGACTGACCGGAACCCAGGAGACCAGGACAGGCCAACCTGGGGCATAGCGTGCAGAGTAACCGGCAAGACCAGCAATGTAGAAGTGTCCGAAGCAGCAGCCAAGAGCCAGTAGCTGGGCTCTGGAGAACCCCACCAACAGAAGACCAGGCCCAGCCCCATATCCAGAGGGCAAGGCCAGCCCCACATCCAGCACAATTCCCATGGTAACTTGGCTGGAGAACACAGCGTGTTTCTGGGATCTGATGTGGACACTATCAAAGCACTGTAAGCCCCAGAGATATTTTATTAGGTCTATGCTCCCTTGTTTGTCTTGGCTATCCCTTTCCTGTCTGGATGGAAGTCGTTTTGTTTTGTCTTTTATTTTGAGGTGATTTTTGATTTTTTTCTTTTTCTCCTCTTTTTCTTGAGTCTATGTTTTCTCTTTCTTTTCTTCCTTTCTCTTTTGTTCTCCTTTCTTCCTTTTTTCTCTTTGTTTAGGTTTCTTACCTATCTTTTTCCTTTTCTTCTACCGATCTAGTTTCTCTTTCTTCACAAGTAAACACTGTCTCTTCTCTTTCTGTTTACTCCTCTGCATTCTATTTTATTATTTCCCTCCTGTGTCCCCCAGTTTCCCAAAACTCAGGTAACCATCTTTGGACTTCTAGCTTTGACTCTACTATGTTTGACCTCATTCATCAATGTACCCTACCCCCTACACATCTTAATGTCTCCACTCCCCCACAAAATAGTAAAATTACTCCATTAACAGGGAAATCATTGCAAAATAATGTACTTCACTAAAAATAAGTGATAATAATGCACTTACACTACAAATAAACACTACACTATAAATAAGTGAAACATGTAGAATTACAAACAGCCATGATCAAAATAAAACTACACCAAGACATTTAATAATCAAGATTCCAGAAATTTAGCACAAGACTAGAATATTAAAAGCTATTGGAGAAAAGAAACAGACCATT
>NW_004524629.1:1795525-1796870 GCF_000260255.1 Octodon degus
TATATATATATTGTGTGTGTGTGTGTGTGTGTGTGTGTAATTGGAAAGAGGAAAGGAGAAAGGAAGGAAGGGTAAGGAAAAGTCAATATTATGTTTTTTCCTTTTCCTTTCTGTTATGGTTTGTATCTAGCTGTCCCCACAGAGCCTCGTGTAAATCATGTAGAAGTCACACCTGAGCAGTGTGTGGCTTGAGGGGTGGGACCAGAGGACAAGGGCGGGGCTTGAGGAGTGGGGCCAGAGAGGTGTGAACCGTTAAACTGACAGTATGTGCTTCCCTACCCCCACCCCCAAGCCTGTGGCCTGTCTTGGAGTGGATCATCCTGGACACGGTGGAACCCCAACCTCTCTTTTAGACCCTTTAGTGCAGGACAGCAGTATCTCAAGGTCATGCTGTGCAATTCAGGCTGCTTTAAACTATGAAACCTCCAGTAACTGAGCTAAATAAACTTTTCCTTCCCTAAGCTTGCGTGTCGGGTATTTGTCCCAGCAACAAGAGAAGAATAACTAAGACAGAATTTAGTATCAGGAGTGGGGTTATTGCTGTGGCTAAGCTTGACCATGTGGATTACCAGCTTTTGGGAATGGCTGTTGGGAAGAGATAGGAAATGTTTGGAGATGTCAGCTACAATAGAAGTGCTGGAACAGCTCCAACTGTTCTGTAGGGAAGATTCTGGTTAGAGTTCAGACCAGAACACTGATAGAAAACTGACTTATAAAGACCAGGTTGGGGTGGTTTCTGCTGGGAAGGACTGCATTGCTTGTTGGATTCCAGATCATTTGTGTTTTGGCCTGGCATAAAGTTTATCTGAATTTTGCCCATGTCCATAGACTTTGCTTTGAAGAGAAAGCTGCAGAGCCCCATGTTCCAGAATGGAGGTGACAGTGACACCAGATTACAGAGTGGCACTGACATAAAGACTTTGTTTCTCAGAATCAGAGTCAGAGTGCTCAGCAATCCAAGCACTCGACCCCTACAGCTAAAAGAGTAGAAAACCTGGCTACTGATCCAACTGGCAGGAGACCTTGGCATCATCCACATGGCATCAGTTTTAGATGCATGCAAAATGCAGGAGTTCTGAGGTTAAGAAGGCTTCCACCTTGATTTCAGAAGAAGGCCTGGGAGGCCAGGCAGTGTGCCCCTGAAAGGGCAGCATGTGAAGCTATGAATAAGAAGCTTATTCAGTGGAAACCCCAGAAGTTTGGTAAAGCCAGGAACATGGATTATCTAAGGGATACTGCAAAGAGGGAGCAAAGCCAGCCTAAGAGAAAAACCATGGGAACTACCAACAAGAGTGCCACAGGGGCAGAGCCACATGGAGTTCACAATTTACCACAGACTGCTTCA
>NW_004524629.1:1797100-1808855 GCF_000260255.1 Octodon degus
AGGAGGAAGAAGGAGGAAGAAGGAGGAAGAAGAAAGGTCAAAGGACAAAGGAAGATTACAAAAACTTAGGGAAACTGTTGAAATCAGGAAAGAAACAGAGAAGGAAGAAATAAAAACATGTACAGAACAGAACAACAACAACAAAAAACCCTGGAAACAATATTGATGCTATTATAAAAATAAGAGCAAACAAGATAAAAGAAAAAAAAAAGAAAGAAAGAACAAAGCGTCCTCTTCAGGGCGTGTCTCTGCTGTCACTGGTCAACACAGTGGGCAGACAAAGCCCAGAGCCATGATGAATGACCCCAGGAAGCCAGCCCCACATTTAGCACAGGGTAGTGAACAATTCCAGCATGCCTGCACCTTCAGTTCCACTGAAGTTCAGGCTTGTTTCTGGCTTTAGGCTGAAATCCAGTTTATTCAGCTAGAACACTCTGCATGCATCCTTCCAACTTGAACTGGATCCCTTCCTTGAACTTGACTTCTTGACGTCCTGCCTACTGGAACCTGGCTCCACCTCACCCTGACACTGGGAGCCATGACATGGACTCAGCCCACAGATGCTCTGCGTTCTGAGCTCCATGTGCCCCTCTCCAAAATGGCTACTGGCCAGTCACCCTCTCCTGGGTGATGTCTAGAACCCAAATAATTCACCAACCACTGCAGTCCATTGTGTCCACCACTCCATTCCAATTGATGCATTTCTCTGTGGATCCCTCTGGGGCTCCCAGTAGTCAGCATGCATCTGTAGGTTCAACCTCCTGCTCCCATACAATGGGTCAGGGCTCAAGGAGAAATCACCACTCACCATCTCCTCCTGCACTGAGCTCCCTCTCGTCTCTCTCCCTGTAGGCTTCAATTCTCGTTCCCCATCCTTTCTGGCTCTCAGCGACTCACTTCCCTTTTTCTCTCTTCCTCGTATTGCTGTATGACAGCCTCTTGACCCATATCTCAGAAGAGGCTGTTCTCTACTGTTTACCATTCCACCTTCTTCCTGGAAGTCATAAATTCTGTGGCTTTCACTTTTTCATGTCCACTGTCCTCAAGAAGGAAAGGTGCTGGTGGTCCAGGATCCAGACTGTCTCAGAGGAGGGAGAGGCCGATCATCTGAGGGAAGCACTTCAGTGGTGTGTTTCTGGAGTAATTTCAAAATAAAGTTTATGGTGAATAATTTGAGAAGTACTGTAAAGAAGGAGAAAATAGTATGTGTCCTCCCTAAAATACTCTGTTAGCGTTTTATCTTTCACCATTTTGTAGTATGTTTGCCTTCACATGTTCAAAAATACTGTATAAAACATTAACACCTTCACTTTTAACTTTGAATTGTAGTAAATGTTTGTATATTATTGTAAAACATTTTTCTAAATAATAATTTTACTACTCATATTTTACTGAATCAGTTTTTCTTTGTTGCTTTAACATTTTTGCTAAAAACAACTTTAGTTGTTTATACCTTTCACCACTGCCCCTCATGCTGAGTAGATGCCCAGAAGACTGAGACAATTTCATAATGTGCTCTTCTAACTGAATTCCAAAACAGTACAACTTGCACTGCCGTGCTTAGCGTATGAGATCAAAAGAGGATACTTCAAAGGGTCAGTGCTTGGGAACAACTAGAGCACTAGATTGCAAATGATATCAGAAATAAACTAGAGTTACTGATGTGTTTCTTCTTAACATTCTTTTCACCAACTTGAATAATGGGATGCAAGCTTGTTTTGGATTCATTTTAGGCAGTTTGGCCTCAGATATTATAGTTCTGTTGTTGTGTGTTTCAGAAACATAATGGATCTGAAGAACATTGTATTGTAAATGTGTCTGAATATGTCACTCTGTGAGACAGCATTTACTGTTTTCCTCTAGCCATACTGAATGTCTGCCCTGTTTTCACAAATGAGCATCCTTCGGAAACCTATCAGCACTCAGCCAACCACTCCACTGAAGAAGTTGAATAGTTGAATTTTCACTTGAATTTAAAGTAATGCAGATGAAACTGTTGAAGATTAGGATACACTGCTAGGAAGACAGCAGTCCCAGAAGTTATGCCCTTAACACTATATATAGATAAGAGGGAAACAGTGCACAATGCCAGCCTAGTTCCATGACCTCAGCCACTGTATAACACTTGCAAAATGAGTCACAATGGGAAAACCAGGTCAGATCATGCAAGCGAACCAGCACAATTAGACAAATGACCCTAATGTTGATGGGTCGGCTCTAGTAACTTTGTAGATGTTGAGCAGCAGGCTAATGACCTGGCCTAGATTCAACTCAAAACTGTGGAAGGAACCTTAGGAAGCTGTTGAGTGTGCAGACAACACAAAGCCAGAAGAAGTCCAGTGATGAGCACGAGCTTCTCTGGCTACTTAGTGCTTTTCTTGTGCGTAGCTGGCACAGCCCTCCCTGGGGGCAGGGTTGGTGCAGCATGTGGTGCTGGGGATTGAACTGCATTCCCTGCACTTGCCTAAGCAGGCCTAAGCAGGCCCCTTAGTCTGCAGAGCTATCTTGCTGTCCCTACTTAGTGCTTCTTGATCTTTAACCAGACCTTCTGATGGCACGGTCAGCACTCCTTCTAGTGCCGCGTCATCTGCACTGCTAGCCCACGTCCCTGGCATGTGGCAGAGCTAGTTGAAAGAGACCTTGGACAAATAAGCAGACATCCTTTATGATGTTTTTATGTTGCTGCCACCTTCATACAGTTACTAGAATTTATTTTGTATCCCAGATGTTACATACAGTTCTTTGCATAGTTATCTCTCAGAAAAATATATAATTCAGAGATGAGCTCCTTTCCTTAGCCCTTTATTTTTAGTTCCCATGCATGAAAGGATAACTTCAATGCAAGATTATTTTCCAGTGAGGTGGAAACAAATATTCAGTGAAATACATAACCAAAACACTGTTTTTTGACCTCAACATCATTATAACTTAACAGTACCATCACATTAGCTTGTTTTCATGTAATTGTATAACAAAGTTTTGCCACTTCAGAGCACTTGGAAATGTTTTCTTATGCTTTCTTCCTATCTGTGCAATACTGAACACTTGCCAAGGCTAAAAAATAGTTCACTTGTCTATGAGCTACTGATAAGCTGGACTGTACGAGGCAGCCAGACTTCATTGCATGTCTTAATTCCTTGTACCTTCAGAAATGGGGGATAATCGAGGACTCATGATCATATTTTTGGTTGGTTTGGAATAAGCGATGGTCAATGTCACTTTTTCCCTCCCTACATCCTGTAGGCTGAATTTAATTTTAACCATTATACATTGAATGGATTCTATGGTGAAGTTTCCAAGATAAGCCCTAAGGAATGCACGATTCAGGGCTATGTCTTGTTCTCCAGGAGTTCCAAGTTCCTGAGGAGGAAATAGGAATAGAAACACTTTAATTAGACAGATGGCATAAATTCCACTTAGCACTTAGAAGCGCTAAATGGAATAGGAAAGAGGGAAACTAATTATGCCTGAGAGATTCTCTAGGAGGAAGAATCATTTGATTCTGGGCATGGAAGTGGAGTACTGTTTGAGTTTTAGTTGGTGGAAGGAATTCTGTGAAGAGGAAATACAGTCAGAACAGGATGAATCGCAGTCAGCCAGAAGTGGGCAACTACAGGACATGTAGGTGACAGTGAACAATCCAGTGTATCATACATTATGTCTCTGGCCACAAGAAAATCTGCTCTGGGCAGAGGTCTTCTCTAGTGATGCCCCATACTGGCCAGCAGCCTAGCAACTCATTGCCCTCGAATCTTTTATTACACCCTTGTGCTTCCACCTGAAAGGCCCATGGTCAGTGTGACCCAATCATGCTCTGTGTTCTCTCGGGCTTTCTTATGGAAATCTGTGCTCTTGGTTTCCCTGCCAGCAGAGGCGTGGGAGGTCGGGTGCTGTGAATGTGAATATAAATTCAGGCATCAGCTCTGTGTGACCCTAGGCAAGTCCCTTCAACTCTTGTGGATGAGTATTTCATGTATGAAATGGGGGTGATAGAATAACCATGTATAAAGTGAGGACAATAATGATTATCACCCAATGCATTTTTAGTATGAGCTCTAACCACCAGGACAGGATGTGACTGTACTTGAATATTTAGATGTAAGAAAGGGTAATTAAGGTTAGGTAAGTCACTAACGTGATCTTTAATACCAAATCACTGCTTTTCTTGTAGGAAGAAGAAATGTAGGCCCAGACACGCCAAGAAGGAAGATGATGTGAAGACCCAGGAAGACAGCCACCCTCACATCCAGAGAGAGATCTAGAGCAGAGACATACTTTACAGCTCTAGTAGGAACTGGTTCCACTACTATGCTGACCTCAGGCTTTGAGCCCAGAACTGTGAGGAGATAAATTTCTGTTGTCCAGGGCACTTGTCATAGTACTCTATTACAGCAGCCAAACCATAGTAAAATACTGTTGAATGTAGTTATGGGAAGGATTCAACATGTTGTAGCATATGAAGCATTCGGACCAGGGTGGGAAGGGCTAGCAATTAATTTCCCAATCTCTTAATCCTCTATTGCCCTTCCTCTTACTACTATTGCAATAGTTCATCCACTGCCTTATATGGTCTCCTGCTTTATGTCATTGCCTGACATCGAGCTGAATTTTCCGAAGCTCCTTGATGTTCAGAACCAAGAAGTAGAGCTGCATCTCCCTGCTACCTCCGTCTATCATTTCCCACATAGGAAAGAACTTGAGGATCTAAATTCAAAGAAGTGGCCTAACAAAATTTGAATATAAATTCTTGAATAATTTCAAGGCAACATCTACTAGCTCAAAGTAAAGTTTGTCTGTTAACTGTTCTCATGTAGGGTAGGAATTGTTAAGTGTTTATAACACAGTGAGGTTTCTTGATGAGTAATCTGTTGCTACTAATGTATTAACAACTGAAGATGATGCCTATAATCCAGCAGCCAGGAGGCAGAGGCAGGAGAAGTGCCACAAAGTGGAGGCCATCCTGGGCTATTAGTGAGTTCATGGTCAACCTGAATTACATAGTAAGACCCTGTCTCAAACCCTGACAAATAAACTAACAGAAACCTAAAGACTGCATGTAGTATCTTTTTATATAGTGACATTCTCACCACCCATAATTCTTGGAAAATCTTTACTGTATTTTATCATCTAATCTACCCATTTGAAGAGTACAATCCAATAATTTTTATATATTTCCAAGACCACCTATCACGCAGTCTAATTTTAGAACATTTTTTTCATTCTAGAGGATCTCTGAACAGTGAATAGTTATTGTCCATCTCCTGCCTCCACCCTTGACAACCCCCCATCATTCTATCTCTACTTGCCTGTTCTACTTGTCTATAGTTTATATAAAAAGTTTTTTATATGTAGTCTTCTGGGACTGGATTATGTTACCTACTATAATGTCTTGATGGCTTGTTCAAATTCGGAACAGCGTGTGTCAGTACTTCATTTTTACTGCCAAATCATATTCCATTTTATGGATATACCATATTTTATTATCCACTTCTAAATGGATCTGAATTTGCATTGTTTTGACACTTGGAATAGTATGAATAATGTGCCATGAAAATTCAAGGACAAGTGCTTGAGTGGATTTTTGTTTTACTTTCTTTTCAGTAGCTTGTACTAAAGGAGTGGAATGGCCTGATCATAAGGTAACTCTGTCTTTAAATTTTAAGAAGCTGCCAAACTGTTTTCCAAATGTCTGCAAATGTTTTTCATTATATAATCCCAGGACATGAAAGTTGACTCTTACGCTTTCTTCAGAGTTATAGTTTTTGTTTTTACATTTAGCCCTATAAATCATTTTGAGGTAATTTTTGTATAAAGTGTTAGATGGGAACACCTATACAGCTATGGGTACACAAGTCCCCTTGCACTATTTGACATAAGTATTCATCTTCCTGTGGAGTAGTTGACTTGACACCATCATCAAAAATCAAACATAAGTGTAAATATAAGGGTTAAGTTTACAAATTTCAATTCTATTCCTGTAATCGGTACATCCATCTTTTTATGCCAGTACTACATCATCTTGCCTACTATCTCTGCGTAGCAATTTTTGAAATGGGGAAATGTGTAGTCTCTATTTTCTTTTTTAATTCAAGACTTTGGACTATTCTAGATCTTTTCTATTTCCAAATAAATTTAGGATCAGCTTGCCAATTTCTACAAGAAAAATAGCTGGAACTTGTCTGGCATTGTACGGAATCTGTCATTAATTTGGAGAACCTTGCCTTCTTAACATTTTGTGATTTTTGAATATGGGTTGGCTTTCCACCTATTTAATTCCTATAATGATGTTTTGTAGTCTGTCATATGCAAGTCTGGCACTGTTTTAGTTTTTACACACCTCTGTTGTTAAATTTGTCCCAAGGTATTTCATATTCTTGGTGTTATTGAAGAAAGAATTTTCTTAATTTTGGAAGTGTTTCTTGTTACCACATAGAAACAGTGCCAATTTTTTAAAATGATCTTATATTGTGGCTCTTTGCTGAAATTATTTATTAGTACCAGTATCTCCTTTTTAGTGGATTCTTTGGAATTCCCTATACAGAAAATGGTATTTCCTGAAAATAAAAATGTTTCATTTCTTCCTTTCCAAATTGGATGCCTTCGTTTGTTTTTCTTCTCTGGACAGAATCTCCAGCACAATGTGACAGGCCACAGGAGCAAATATTCTTTCCTTTCACATGAACTTAGCACTTGCAGGATGTCAGCACTGAACATGATGTCAGCTGTGGGAGTTTTATAAATGCTTTTTTAGCAGATTGAGAATCTACTGGGATGTTGGATATTTTGTCATTGTTCATTTTATTTTTTTTAAGAATATGAAACAGTAATAGAAAAAAACAGCATTAGAAATGACACAAAATTTCTGGGCTAGGGAGACAGCTCAGTGGCATAAGCACCTGCCTGGAAAGCACAAGGTCCTGAGTTCAATCCCTGGTACTGCATGCCATGCAAGCCCCAGAACTGGGTGCGGTGGCTTATGCCTGTAATCCCAATACTAGGGAAGCTGAGACAGAAGGATCACTATGCATCAGAACTGTGTACGAAACTGTGTATCAGAAACAGAAACAAACAAAAAAGAAATGATATAAATTTTCACTAAACAAAAGTAATAGGAATTCAACAATGGTTTGCTGTATTGCATGATGTTATCTTCAAATTAATTGTTTAGGTTACCAGATATAAATGTGCAAGATTGTTTTAAAGAAAAAAACAAAACAACAACAGAAATGTTATAAGAAATTCAAAAGAAAAATAGTAATAACAATCAAAGAAAAAAATTTTAAGCATTAACTGCTTCTTTCGAAAGACCAACAGAAATTGTCAGTATAATTGTCCAAATTATCCTGCATATATACCTAAATACGTCTCTTTCCCTTCTTTCTTTTGTCCCTTTTCCTCTTCCCATCTTTTCCTTCCCATTGAACAAATTCTTTTCCTCCCACAGTATCTATTGTACCTTTCCAATTTATTTACTCTCTCAGGTTCTCATAGTAGACAAACAATACGATGTTTGCACATGCAGGTCTGATTATTCCACTTACCAATATAGCCTCTAGTTGCACCCATTTATCTACAAAAGTCTCAGATTTATCTTTTTTTATAGCTGAGTAATACTCTATTGTGTAAAAATACCATATCTTCATTTTATCAATTCCTTAGTTGATGGGCACTTGGGTTCTTTCAAAGATTTAACTACGACAAATTACACTGTTATAAATATGGGAGCATATATATTGCTGTGGTATGATGATTTCAGTTCTTTTGGAAAAATATCCAGGAGGGGAATAGCTAGGTTGAATGAGACCTCCAGTCTTAGCTTGAGGAATCTCTCTACTGATTTCCATGATAGTTTTACCAGTCTGCACTCCCAGCAACGGTGGAAAAGGGTTTCTTTTTCCCCCCAGCCTCTCCAGCATTTGTTATTGGTTGACTTCTTGATGATAGCCATTCCTTCTAGCTTAAGATGGTGTCTCAACTTTGTTTTAATTTGCATCTCAAATGACCAGTGATGCTGAACATTTTTTCCTATATTTATTTGCCATTGATATTTCATTTGTGAAGTGTATTTTCACCTCAGATGCCCATTTTTGGATTGGGCCTTTGAATCTGGAGGCCTATTTTTAAAAAATTCCTTATATGTTCTACATAGGAATCCTTTGTCTGAAGGACAGTCCACTATACTTTTTTCCCAATTTGTGTATTTTCTTTTTACTCTGTTGGTAATTTCTTTTGATGTGCAGAAACTTCAAAAAGATGAGATCCTAATTGTGATTCTTTGAAGTATTTCCCATGCAGTATTTTTGTTCATGAACTTTTTATCTGTTGTTTTTAAATTATAAGTGATTTTTTTGAAATTACTGATAAATGTAGTTTTTAATCTTTTATTCCATTGATACAATGTATTTTATGAATTCATTTTGGACTATTAAGCTAACCTTGTATATCTATGATGCTTCCCATTTGGTTGTGACACACACTATTTCTTTTCTTTTCTTTTTGTGGCTGGCTCAGCCCACCCTGGGGGTGGGGCTGGCATGGCATATGGTGCTGGGGATCAAACCACAGTTCCTGAGTGTTTGCCTAAGCTTGCCTAAGCAGGCGCTTTAGACCATTAAGCTATCTCACCGGCCCAAACGAACAATATTCTCTCTCTCTCTCTCTCTCTCTCTCTCTCTCTCTCTCTCTCTCTTTCTTCTTTTTTGCAGTACAGAGGATTGAACTCAGGACTCTGCACTTGCTAGACAGGTGCTTATTCTACTGAGCTATCTCCCTGGCCCTGATACGCTATTTCTTATATGATGCTGAATTCTGTTTTGTACCATTTTGTTTGGCTTTTTATGTATATATTCTTTAAGGGTATGGATTTAGATACAAATCCTGCTCTCTGCCTGGTCTGACCACCCTAATCCTAACTTTCATTGAAAAAGCTAGGGAACTGTGATATTGAGATACGTGTCTTTGTTCCTGGCTTATAACCCTCTCTTACAGCAACTCACAGAAACTAGAATTTTTTTTCTGTAAGATGGGTCACAAAACCTCCATAAAGCTTCTCCTTCCTTTCTGTACTGGTGCTTGCCATAAAGAAATTCTGTGACTCTTACCTTTCTGATAAGTCATAAAACCCTCTTCTCCCAGAGAGATCCTGCCCCATACCCTGGGAGGAGGAATGTTGCACAGAGAGATTAAGAATGCTGAAGGGAACATACCGGCCTTGCTCTGTTTCTCCACCCAGTCTTCACTTTGGCTCATAACCTTTCTGTCCAATCACATTGTGACACATTTGTGCACACTTCAGTCACACCCTTGCAGTGATGTTTCCATGAATACTCACAAGCACAGAATCCAGGGAACTTCCGGATAGCAGGAAACAGGACAGTTCCTAGAGGGTGAGGTGCTCCCGGGAGGCTGTGGAGGATACATAAGCCTCCCTGTACATTGTCCCAGGCATCTGGTCATCTGTATCCTTTGCACCAAGCAAGTATTTGCCTGAGCTCTGTGAGTTGCTCAAGTAAATCAATTGAACTAAGGTTTGGGTTTTTGTTGTTGTTTTTGTTCTGCATTGCTGGGGATTGAACACAGGCTTTCCTGAATGTTGGGCAAGTTTTCGACCCAGCCCAGATCTTGAGTATTTTCCTGTGCTGCTTTGTTCCATCTGCCTCACTGATGCTTTTATTGCCAAATGCAGCCTTGAGTCACTTAGCACGAGGGCTATGTTCTGAGAACCACCTTGCTAGGTAAATTCGCTATGTAACTATCACAGTGAAGAAAGGCATGGAAATGTGCACTGGGGAAGTTTTTATCACTACTTATGTAATGCCCTTTCTGGGGGTTTGTTAATGTTCCTGATCTGAGTTTTCTCATTTTTTATATTTTAGCTACACTAGAGGTCCCTCTGGGTCTGTGTCAGTCACTTACGGGTCAAATGTTGGGCTTACATTCCTTTGTCAGTTTTTATTGTTAGCTGTGAATGGAGCTTGGAGTTCACCATCACACTGCAGTTAACTACAACTTTCAGCTCTACCTTCATCTAGGGACTTAGAGCCTGGAGTTCCCTCACTCATCACTTTAGAGTGGGCTTGGTCCTGGATGCACACTTAGTGTTGCAGACTACAAGAATGAGTGCAGGGGCTAGGGAGATGGCTCAGTGGAATAACCTCTTCCCTGGCAAGTGCAAGGGCCTGAGTTCTATCACCGGTTCCACCAAAAAAAAAAAAAAAAAAAAAAAAGTGCGATTTTAGTGTGAAGGGGCTTCCTAGGATTTGCTCCTGGTTTGTAGTACTGATTTTCCAGCCACTGTTTGCTCAGAGGCTGTGACAAGCCCTGGTGCCAGGAGTCTCCCGTGTTGCCCAGACTGGTCTGGATACAACTCTGGATAGTTTCAGGACCACTCCGCATTCTACCAGGATAGGCCCTGCACGGGTATGGACGGCCCAGTGCATCTACAGTGTCTTCCTGATCCCCAGAATCGACCGTGATCTCAGAGGTGCTCTTCTGTCTAATGAGCTCCTTCCGAGGTCACTTCAGGCTGCCGTGGAGCTTCACCCGCACCAGTGAACTCTGTGTCTCCTTTACTGCTCTTAACCGCACCAGTGAACTCTGTGTCTCCTCTACTGCTCTTAACCGCACCAGTGAACTCTGTGTCTCCTCTACTGCTCTTAACCAAGGTCTCTACTGCCCAAACCTGTCTTTCCCTGGGACAAAGTCTGGGTCTCCCACACTGGACCCAAAGATGGGACCCTTTTGGGGAGTGATGCTTTGGCTCTACAAAGTGAGCTCTGAAGAGGGCGCCTTGGCTTTCCTCTCCCAGCATGCCACCTCTGCCCTGGGAGAGAAGGACAGGGATAATCAGGCCCAGATTCTTGGCCTACTGTGGAGCCTCTACCTTACAAGCAGGAGCTGGGGGGCACAAGAAAAGCCAGCCTCGCAGACCTCCTACGGTGAAGGCAAATAAGGAAAGAAGGAATCTCTACTTGGCCATATTTGTTCAGAGTAAAGGGCCCAAAAGAAAAGCGCCACAACCTGATATTACGGGGAAAGGAAAGGAGAATGACACAGATGCCACTGACTCTGGCTGTTCTTAGCAATCTTTAATATATTCACCCCTTAATTTCCACTACGGATTGGCTCCAGGATCCACCTTGATAACAAAGTGTACAAATGTTCAAGTCCCTCACATACAATGGCATAGTATTTGGATATAACCTATGCATGTCCTCCTGCATATTTTAACCACCTGTAGAGTATCTGTATTATCAAATGCAATGTAAATGCTATGCGAATTGTTGTTGTTTGGGCCATGACAAAGGTCTGTATGTGTTTGGCACACTTACGTTTTTTGATGTTTTTCATCCACTACTGATTCCATGGACACAGCCTAGGGAAGTAGGAAAAGGTAACCACTTTTCTTTGAAAGTTTCTCCATCGGCTGTCATTAGGACAACTTCTGGAGACTTTTAAATCATATTTTTCCTACCTGGTTTAGGTTATACTGGGGAGTTTCCACAGTGCTCTTTTCTGGCCACTGGATGTCCCACTCGTGGCCGCCTTGGGGTGCCTTGGAGGAGGCAGGAGTGAAGATTCTGCTGGGGCACAGCGCCCCAAGGCCCCAGACACAGATGCACTTGATGTGCACCCAGCTTTTTGCACGCAATGATTTTTTAAGTATTGAGAGTAAAGTAAACCTGAGCAATTTGTTCTCTTCCACGCACACCAAACCAGTTAGTGAGATTTTGTTTTTATTTCTAATGAGTGAAGC
>NW_004524629.1:1809000-1822478 GCF_000260255.1 Octodon degus
TATATATATGTAAACCTCTGTACTGAAACATTTAAAGATGCATAATTCACTTTAAATTTAAATTTAGGGCAATAGTTTTATAGTATAGTTTTTGTATAACCTAGTATTGGGGGCAAAAAGAATTGAAACTGGGAGAAGTATGTTGCCAAGCCTTGGGATCCTCCAGGCATACTCGGGCAGATCACCCGTCTCCCCACGATCTGCATCAGAGCCAGAGGACGTGCCTCGACCAGTGGTCGCAAACATTCTCCTCCTGCTATGTCTTCCACACATTCAGACCAGTTTCATAATTTCTGCCATAGCTTACATGGTTATCTAGTACCCGCCCTTACTGAACATTTTTCTTGCTGATATATTTTAAACTATCTCTTTCTAGGGCAGGGGTGTGGCTTAGTGGCAGAACACATATTTAGTACGAGAAGCCCTAAGCTCACCCCCAGCACCAAGATAAATAGTACCCCTCTTAGAGTGGACTCATTTTAAAAGCAAACATTCTATCACTAGTGCAAATAGATAATTCATAAATACAATAAAACAAAAGCTATCAAAACTGTAGGTGGTTGGGTGTGGTGGCACTTGCCTGTAATCCCAGCACTCAGGGGGCTGAGGCAGGAAGATCACTGCAAGTTTAAGGCCAACTTGGACTACAAAGTGAGTTGAGTTCAAGGTCAGCCTGCACTGCATAGTGAGACACTCTCTCAAAAAGATCAAAGAAAAATAAATAAAATAAGACTGTAACCAGGTACTATTAAAGATTCTGAGCAGATACTGCTTTGTTAAAAAAAGAATTGTGAAACAGAGTGAGAGCAGCTCTGTTTAGTCGCTGCTTACTGTCGTAGTGCTCTACCCATGGTGTCCCAATAATAATCCTACTAGGTGTATGAAGTAGACTGTTCCCACTGTTTCACACAGTAGGAAACAGAGGCACAAGATAAGGAGATGGAGGTGTCAGGGCTGATGCACAGGCATCCTGCAGCCAGAGTCCTTACCAATATGGAAGGGAAGTCACTCTGTGCACTGGAGCTGCAAGAGGCTTTGGTTCACACCCAGGCCCACATGGACAGGCTGTGCGTGCTACTGCCCTTTTAGAGACTCTTCTTTTATGTTGGCATCTAAAGGGGCCTAAAAGTCCTGCAGAAAAGACTCCTTGGCTTTATTTAACATAACATTTCACAAACTTGCTTGATGTCAGCAAAGGGGAGCATGCTGGCATCTCGGGAGTCCCAAATTTTCTGAAGAGCAGTTTGGGGAACTGGATTAGGCTCACTGTTCAGAATGACATTCAGGTCATTAAAAGGTATTGCAAGTATATAAAAATAAAGGGGTATTTCTTGTCTCAAGAGATTTTACAAATACTCAAATCAGGTTCTGTGATCAGGTATGCTTTCTTAAATTGTGCTTTTGAAAAACCTTGGGCCGGGGAGATAGCTCAGTAGAATAAGCGCTTGTTTGGCACGTGCAAGGGCCTGAGTTCAACCACTGGTTCCACAAAAAAGAAAAAAGAAAAACCTCTTGCAGTCCATCCTACTCCCTCCCCAGGCCAAGCAAGAGCAATCTTAGCAGGTCCCACTGAGGGACACACAGTCACAGGGACAGGTATTTTGGGCATGGAGACTCACAATAGATGTAGCCTTCGTGTGTTAGGGACCCTGCAGCCAAAGTTCAGTCAGTCAACCTAGAACCTATTTCAAAAGCCCACAATGAGTAAGAGGAAATAGCCTTGGAAGGGAGTAACATCTCTGATAAGTAATGCATTGGTTTCTTTTTTTTTTTTTCTCTCTTTGAGACATGGTCTCCCTACACAGTCCAGGCTGGCCTTGAACTCCTACCTATCCTCCTGCCTCAGCCTCCCAAGTGCTGGGATAACAGGCATGCGCCACCATGCCTGGCAGACAATGCACTTGTAATTTTCACCATCAATACCGCATCGGCCTTTATGTGTGACTGCACCTGCCTTATGTGCTCTGCACCTTAAAGGTTAAGTAACATCCCTCCCTTTCCTCCTCCCTTTTTCTTTGCAGTGTTAGGAATGGAGCCCAGGGCCTTGGCCCATGGCAGGCAAGGGTAGCACCACCAAGCTGGATACCTCCAGGCCTCCAAGTACACTGGTAAAGAAAAGCCAGAGCTGCATTGATGACCTATGCTCACACTGCGCTCTCTCCAGCAGAGGGGTCAGCAGTGCACTGGGCTGAATAGTGGGACATAGCTGTGAGGAGCTGTGCTTGTGAAGCTCACCTGCTGCACTACTCTCTGAAATTCGGACCACCAAGTGCTTCAACCTGTCCATTGGTGGAGCCATGTGTGAATTCTGGGTAGCCAGGGTGCAAACTACATTTTCCAAAGTCCTACAACACGCCCTGCCTGGTCTGAGGAAGCTACTTCTTTCCTGGTTCACAGAGCCGCAGTGGCTCAAGGCAGGGCTTGTCTTTCCCTGAGATGCTGTCTAACAAGAAATTTCAAGATTCTCCTCTGCCTCTTCTCATCTGGCCTTTTGTGAAAATCAGGAGAAACAGAATCTCTGAGCAGGTCCCTACTAGAGGGCACTGGGACGATACCTCCAAGGCTGTGATGGAAGTCCTGCCAAAAGCCCTTAGAAGACAGAGGAGGAACGGGAACTGCTAGACCTATCATGGATTCCTAAGACTGATTTAGGAACACAGTGGTTCACTGAAAAAGTCTGATTCAGAGACAGAGCTTGTGTTGGGCTGGAGATGCAGCTCAGAGGCAGAATGCTTTCTCAGCATGTTTGAGACCCTGGACTCAACCCCCAGCCCCGAGAGACACAGCCAGTGAACCAGGGCAGAGTTTAAAACTAGGACTCTTAGGGCCAGCCAAATAGCTCAGCAGATTAAGCATGTGCAAGCAGGTGCAGGGACGGGGTGGTGGTGGTGGTGGTGGTGGTTTCAATACCCAGGCCTGCCATGCTGACCCCGCCCCCAGGGCACATTGAGATGCCAATGGAGACTGGGCATGGTAGCATGGGCCTGTAATCCCAGCTCTTGTGAAACTGTAAACAGGTGGATCACTAGAAGTCCAATCTAGTAGTGAGACCCTGAACACCCTGTAGACCCTTCCCTAAAATACAAAGATAAAATAAAATAAAACTGGGACTCTTGAGTCTGCCCATTGAAGACTTAATCCCCAAACAGAAGCTCTTACATTGCTTCTCCAGGTTCAGAGGACAGCATAAAATAGCAGACACTACATACGTGTGCAATGACGTTCATGAAAATCGCCAACACTCTGCATGTGGACCCCACCTTCCACATCTCAAACTGAAAAACTAAAGATATAAAATAATCACTCCTGAACTGACAAAACTGAACTAATAAAAACAAAGCCAGAAATAATTAAACGCTAGGACTATCATTGTTTAGCCATTTCTTTGTATTTTTATTGAATTTTTTTCTTTTTTAAAAAATTTCTATCTGGTTACGACAACAAACTGGGAAACTACAATTACAAGTCACAGATTGTGGCACGAAAAACAACACATGCCATCAGGAATCACATCAGTCCCTCTCCTCTCTATTCACTCAAGAGTCCACTACACAAGCACCCATTATGAGCACTGTCATTTTTCTTTTTTTCTTAGAAGGGGGAAAACATTTATTCTGGCAGCACGTTTACAATTCCAGGAAGTGGCTTCGATACCACAAGCTGCAGGAATAGAAACCATAACAAACTTGGAGGGTATTTGTTTGAGAGGCAAGAGACTCCTTGATTGGAAAAAAAATTCCTCTTGTGCTTAGTGAATTGCTTGTGAGCCTCAGCTGATTGTTGAGTCTTCCTAGGTGCTGAAAGAGAAAATGGAATTTCCTATATAGATGGCAAAACTCACGCAGGGCAGAGCGTCTCTGCGTCCCACCTTCTCCCCATGCTGAAACAAGTTCTCAGGCTTCACAGGAGCTCATGGTGGTCATGGGACCCTCTATCACGCCAACTCTCAGGCCAAAACACACTCAGTACCAAGCTTAGCTCTTACATTGCTTCTCCAGGGTTCAGATGACAACATAAAATATCACGCGTGAAAAAACAGCAGCTACTAAGAACGTGAGCATTGATGTTCATGAAAATAGCAAACACTCTGCAGGCTACATCACCCAAAGGGGTAGCATTCCATGGCCTTCTGGGGAGGGAGCCCAAAGTCACCCATCTGAATGCCTTTATCCAGACTGGTCAGAACCAGTTGATGTAAGCAATCTTATCATGCCAATTTAAAAAATTCTTATTGCCTAACAATTCAGTGGTCCATAAAGCAATTAAATGTTAACATTCAGTTTATATTTACACCTACACACACACACACACACACACACACATACACACACACACACAAGAACTGTGACAAAAGGATTAACTAGATGAATTGTGTGACTGTGTTCTGAAAGGAAAATGAATCTCAAACTTGAGGTGTTATATTCAAGTACTAAAACCAGAAAAATAGTCTGATCCCACTTGATTTTAAATCACAGGAAATCATACTCATGTAACTGGGGCTCTGGAGTCAGTGACGTCAACTCCTGGGGCATAAAGTTTGCTATAAAAATCAACTAAGATTTCTCAAAATGCAGCCACTTATATTCTTTTGAAATATGTGGAGACTTAGTGTCTTGTGGCATTCCCAGAGTCAATACTTTATAAATGAAGTGAAAGAGTAATACCAGGGGAGCTGCTTTTCTTGTCTGACACCGGTGAGAAGCGCTTCGTTGTACACTGTCTATCTGCATGCAGCGGAGGCAGATGCAAACAGAGTCTGAATTCTTTGGAGTATGCTACTTCTACAGCAGATGATGTTGAACCCCAGGTAGGAGATTATAAAGCAATTCCTTCGGTTACCTCCTAAAGATTTCAGAACAAGGGTTTTCCCAGTTCTTGATGCTAAATTGTATACTAAGAGGTTCTGTATGAATGGCCAGTGCGGGGTGGGCTCCCCAAGTGGGTGCCTTTCTAAGCCAACATCCCACAGCCAGATGTAGCGGGTCCACGAAGCACTCTGCTCACTTTGGACCCTGTTATAGAAAAGCACGATGTGTATTTGCAGAGCCCCTAGCTTGATTCAGAACTGACTCTTGATGATCTACGTTACTGAAAGATTGGGTTTTTCATGGACTCTCCGTCCTCTTTGGCCCCCAGAGTGCTCCGTCTCTGCCCTGCACTAATGATAAGTGGGGATAAAACAGGAGCAATCCTGCCCTCAGTCCACTAACTTACAGGCAGGGCGACAGTGGACAGATGGGGCTGAAGCACACGTAGAAGTATCCTGCTCAGCATTGGCTGGCTCACTGCCTCTGCGAATCAACATTCAATCCACAGGCTGATATTTCACTTTTTCTTTCTAAACTGAAAAGGCATTGTTAAAGAATAAAGAAAATGTCTTATGCTCAAATAAGAAATCAGCCCCATCTTGGCACAGTTCTCATGCAAAATATTGCACCCAGTGTTAAATGATGCTAGAAGCTTCAAACTGTATAAATTTAAAGGTATTTGCGTATTATAAAAATAAAGATAAACATATACATATCTTACACTAGTTACGGAACAGCAATGAACGTCGGTCGATCCCTCTTTCACATTGAACAGAACTGAAACCGAAGTGCTCTAAATACTGCCACCTGTACTGTAACTATGGCTTATATGTGCACAGAAAACAAAATCCCTGAGAAGCCATTCGACTCTTCTTCAAGTAGCGCTTTCCTTAGAGGATCTTAGTTCTGAGGTTCAGTTTGTGAAATGTTTGCTCCATGTTCTCTCCCATCCTTCCCGTGCCCCTCCAGGCCAGCTCAGAGGACCCCGGGTGCATCGTCACCAGTTGCACCGCGCATGCTCGGGACTCGGAGGGTGTGCCGCGAACAGAGGATGGGCATGGTGGGTCCCACTGCTCAGCTTTCTTCACGGAAATCCCACAGCCAGAAAAGTCACTGGTGTCTGTGCTTTTCACCAACATTCTTCCTAGAAGGGTAGATGAAAAGAAAGCACAGATATGACAGAAGTACATCACCAAATGAGTCCTCTTCTTACATTTAAGATAATATACCTTTTATCTTTTAGAACACAAATACAGTACACAATGATTACACTCATGGTGGGAGTCGGTGCATATACATGACACGTCTTAGTTCCTTTTTTTCACCCAGAGATTGTCAGTGTCAACTATAAAAAGAAAAAAGGGAGTGCATGGATCTTTATTTCTACTTCTAGAACTCCCTATAAACACATAAATGGTCACTCGAGTTCCCACAACGCAGGAGTAAGTTTTCAACAGTAAGTGAATCAACACAGGTCTGTGCGGTTAAGCTCAGGTGCGCCATAAACCAGAATGATGTCAACTGGCCTTCACCACTCACTCAGCTGTAGCACCACAGCAGAGCTGGGGTCCTAACCATCAACCCGGAACTAAACACAGAACGGCTTCATCGCCATAGACACACGTACTAAACAGCCTGCAGAAGTGAGAGTGGATGTCAATCTTGACTAAAAACACGATTTTACTTGAAGGGTTCCAAGCAAGGCTGTCAACTCAAATATAGAATTTGACAAATATACAGGAAGAAACTGCTGCATCCTCCGCTAATTAGGCAAAGTGGCATTCAACTCAAAAGAGTTAGAGGACAACATATCAAACATCTCCATCGTTTATGTTGGCTTTCCTACAATCCCATGAGATGTGATGTTTTTAAAAGCATTTCAGCACCATTTAATATAACGCACATGGACAATGAACAGAAGAAAAGGCACTGTGATCTGATTTCTCTAACCCCATCTCTCAGTGCTGCTTGATTGCACCGACACTGATGATTAGGCATCAACTAAGGCATCCTTTCGGCTCAAGGAAGGACCAGATGGAGGTCATTTGAATTTAATAATAAATGCAACATCACTAAACTAAGCACCTTCTACTTAGTTATTACATGCCCAGAATTCTGCCCTCCACTGTGTAACATTATTTAGTTCTCAACCTCCTACCAATCCCATCAGGTAAGCTCCTGCATTTTATTAAGAGAGAAACCAAGGTTCCAAGAAGTTAAATAAATTCTTACAGAAAAGGTACCGACTAGTGGGGGCAGAGCACATCTCTGATGAGGGCACTTGACAGATTAACACAGAGGTAGGCTATCTGGGGCTCCAAGGATAGTTTCATATTTCTATGAAACTCTGCCAAAGAATTTTTTGAAGGCCTATTAATATAGTAAACTCTCAGTAGAAAAGGTTTGGAAATTGTCTCAAATCCCAGTAACAATATGCTATATCTAAGCTGTGCAGAGTACGGCTGTGTGAAACCCAGGTCTCAGCCTGGTGTTGAACTGCAGTCTGGAAGGCTCATGTGGCAGATGAGCTATGTAAATATTTCCCTCACTGAATCTAATGAACCTTTGGAAACGCAGACAGTTGTGTCTGGCTGTCTGCTCCCCTGAGCCACTGAGAAACACAAGAACAGCAGCAAAGGGCACGGGGAGGGCCTGTCCTGCCGCTCATCTGACTCAGCACGTTCCCTCATCACTACCACTTCTCATGCTCAGACAAGGGGGAAATAGCTGCTGAATCTCCAACTTTCTCCGTTTCTCCCTTCAGCTCCTTCTCAGTAAGCTCATCCTCATCCTGTGATGCTAATCCCCAGCTTTTCCTGATGCTCCCTTCCTTTACGTACTTACTATGCCCAGTATTCTATTTTAATTGCAATCAGACAATCACAAGCTTGTCTGGTTACTTCTTTGATTCCCATCCAATTAGATTCTTGAGGACAGGGTTTGATTTGCTTATTCCTGCATGCTTGGTGGCTAGCAAATACCTGCTGTAAGGCAAACAATAAAGACTTAATGAATGATGAATAAGAAGTGATAAAAAAAAAAAAGAAACACGTGAAGAGTAGCTAAGATGCAATGTGATCATTGCTGTAGTGGGAGTGGACTCAAAAGCATCAAAGAGATGATCATGGAAAAATAACTGATCAGAATGAGGAAGGTTGGGATGCTTCCCAGAGACAGCGACATGTGACCCTGGCCTTAGGGGAAATGGGATTTTATAGGGTCGGAAGAAAGGTGGCAGCCAGCTAAGGACTGAGAATCACCAGTGCCAAGGATTTTGAACTTGAGCCTGTAATCACCAGGAAACCAGCCAAGGCTTTTATACAGGGATAGATGTGGAGACAGTAAAAGATAACACTGGTGTGCAGGACCAGTAGAGGCTGAGGGCTCATGGAAAGCAGAAGAGAAAGTTACATGGCCAAATACATTCATGTTAAGGCACGCCACTAAGATAGGACACTGATACACTGTGTCCAGTGAAGAGGAGAAGAAGACAGAAGGCATTGAGGCTGACAGAGTTGTTTGTTTGATTTTTGAGAAAGGGTCTCACTCTGCATTTCAGGCTGGTCTTGAATTTACTATGTAAACCTAAGCTGGCTTCAAACTCATGGCAATCCTCCAGGCTCAGTTCTCAAGTGCTGGGATTACAGGTATGTACCACCACATCTAGTAGCTGACAGATTTCTAGCTTAAGCAAATGGGTGCAACACTGCCATTAACTGAGACAGGAACAGATGGATGAATAGCTTTGGGGGAGCAAGGCAAAAAAAAAAAATCAGTTCTGCACTGTGAAACCTATAGGACATACTGGGGTGCTGCCAGGCAGGACACTGGAAATGGAGGTGTGGAGCTAAAGGAAGGGCTCAGCCTGGGGTTCAGACACACATTCTCCTAGTGAAGAGAAGCTGACCCTCTGGCAGTGTGCTGAAGACATTGAAAAAGCCACCATAGGATGTATTACATCTGTGTTCATTTTCTGTGTTTGATGCCTTTGGTATCTGGGGCCTTGCTGACCCTGAGGGACTGGCACTCCCAGGGTAAGCCAGTTTCTAGACATGGCAAACAACTCACTGCTGTCAACCTTCCACATACCAACCAAGCAGTCCACAACCCAGACCCCACCTACCTTCTCTACCAGCTTTCACACTCTAGGACACGGTGCACCTGGTCTGATCACCCCAGAGCCCCACGTGCCAGACTCCTAGTGAGCCTCCAACCCCAGAGCATGCCAAAATTACTCAAACCAGCCGATGCCAAGCATCTTACCTGCCTTGCTTCCCATGGAAATCATAATCAAGGTTCCTGCCCATAGTTCTACCCTTTGTCCTTTCTTATAACCAACCTGCTCTCTACAAGGGTAATTGCCTGTGTAGACTGCCCCTGTCTCTTGGGAACTGTAACAAACTAAGTTTGCAGTGGCCATTGGCTACTGATCTGTTGGACTTACTGTACTACGGATCTGCAAATCCATTATATTTTAAAGTACCTCTGCACGTGAGAGCATCTGGCACCGTGAAAACAGAACTGAAGCCAGGAGCCACAGGGCAGGTCCAACTGGGCACTCAGAAAGTGACTCTGTGCAGGACACGGCAAGTTCTTCCTTCTGCAACTTACATGGTTGCTAGTAAGATCCACTGAGTCAGAAACTGTAGGCATTTGTGATGATAAGAAAGGAAGGGTACAGCTCACTTCCTTATTCCATAGACAGAGTTGGCAGATTGAGGCTTACCGGTAAACAGATCTGTTCATAAACAGATGTTTGGAAATTTGACCTTGACCCCTGTGCAGTAGTTAAGGAGAAGGTCAGCCAATATTCTAATCTCTAGCATACATGTTTATCTGTCTTGGACAGGTGCCTCAATTAATAAGCTATGAATAAATGAGTATGTAGATTTTACCACAGCCCAGTATCTACATTTACAGAGAAATTTAGTTTTACCTTTATATACTACCCATATTGTTCACTACATCTATCCCTATTAAAAATGGCAGCAGATAAACATACTGGACATTTACTCTCTGTAAGTAATCATTCTATCTACTTGATCTGCAGCTGTCTGCATAAATGAGACAAGCTGACAAGTGCTTTCTTATCTTACATGACAGATGTTCAGAGTGAGGGCATCAATATATAGCAAGAATTTACTATAAGTCAAACTACCTGGAAAAAATAAAAGCAAATATTGCTATTAAAAAGCTATATGCTGTGTGATAGCCCTCTATAATACTGAAGTATACTTTGTTTTTCCCAATGAGAATATAAGATTACTGGTTACATAATTTTATAGTAAACTAAATAAAAGACACAAGCAGCTTCCTTCTCCTAATTCCCAAATGCAGGTGGATTCTGCACAAGCAAACGCTTAGTTGTCCTAGGACATCCTGCTTTACAGACTCCCTTCATCCCTAGCTCCCACTCCCTCGAGGTCCCTCCTGCACATTCCAGCTCCTCAAGAGGGCTTCATCTGTTTAAGAAACTCTCTGTGCTTCCCAGAGACTTACCCTTAAACACTGGTGCTCCTATAGTCACAGATTGGTACAGTAAAAATGATGGTATAAGGGAAAGAAGCACTATCTTTTCCACTTAATTTTCCAAGAAAGTATGAAGATACCTAAGCAGAGAGGGGAAAAATTCCAGGATCAATGCTGCTGATGGGAGACTAAAAGATCAACAAAACACACTTCCTTCTAGCCTGGAAAAACAGCCAGGCATTGAGCTTTGCTACCCTTTGCAACAGAGGAAACGAATGCAAATCAAGATGATCGACCCCAAAGGAACCCTCCACGCTTAGCCTTTTCTTCTGAAATACCAGTTCATCATCCCATCTTCCATGTTTTAAAATTCTGTGGTCTGTGCAAAAGTTCTCCATTGTGATAAAGCCAAATTCATCTCACTCCACTGCTTTTAAAGCATCTTATCAAGCCCAGGCTAACAAATTTGAGTTGAATTAGACATGCTTCACCTATTTATTTGGTAAAACAAAGCCCACTGAGTCTTCATGCATTTTCTAAAAGGCTATTCCAGTTGGTCTTAAATATTCTCATGCCATAACAAAGTGACTGCAAAAATTCTTATGTAAAATGACTAACATTTTTTTGGAATACTTACAATAGCAATTACTTAGAATTTAGTGGGATTCTTGCTTGAATAAGGATACTAGCATAGATAACCAATAAATCCAAGTTCTTGAAAAGGAGTTTTGAAATATGTATCTCAGCCTTGCCCTCTATCATTATTAGTACTTCCTGGAAAAGGAGAAAGCTTAGCCCAACAATTTTCAAACCAGCCCAGTTTTGCTAATTTCACAACCACAGCCTGCCAACATCGGAATGAACTTCCTTCCTCACCCTCCACAGACTCCCACTTCTCCCCAGATGATGGAGCACAAAGACAGGGCACTAGCACTAGACAACAGCCAATCATCAGGAAAAAAGATGACGCATCCCCACTTCCTGTCTGTGCAAGAAAGCATAGGAAAGAAGTGGGGCGATCATGCCTACATGCCCCAAGTGAAGTATTTTCTTATGGGAACCTGTTGAATTTTGTGTTTTAGGACAAAATTGTTAGTGCAGTTAGGTTAGAACCATTTATGAGTCTAAAGTTCAACTGGGGGAGGAGGCTGGCCAAAATGCTTTAGAAGGAGAATCCGGCATCCTGAAGGATAAATGAAAAGCAGCTGGCAAGAGGCCACTTGTCCAGAGAACCAATGGAAACAGGAATTCACAAATACAAATCTGAAAAGGCAACCTTTACTTTCTCCAGACCTTTCCCACTGAACGCACAGCTGGCCTTTCCTGTGCTTGGGCTCTACATTCTGAGATTCAACTGATCACTGACTAAAACTATTTGGGAGCAAAATATAGTTGTACTGAACATGGACAGATATTTTTTTTCCTTGTCAACAGTCCCTACACTAGGTATATTATAACAGAACAACTATTAATAGAGTATTTAACCTTGTACTGGATATTATCAATCATCAAGAGATGGTTTAAAATATTTGAGGGGATACTGTAGGAGATATACAAATACTATGTCATTTTTGTAAAGGATTTGAGTATGTTTGGATTCTGGTATCCACAGGGTGCGCGTGGGTCATGGAGCCAATCTTTCCATGGAAACCAAAGGATAACTGTATTTTCTTTTCCCTTTTGAACTCCCAAAATCTAGGACTCAGCAACCCTTAGGTATCTAGGGGAACAAGTGGGCTGCTACTAAGAAGTTATGAAGGAGGTTTGCCTTGCTCCAAGCAGCTTCCCCTCCCCTCATTCAGTCAACACAGCTGGCAGCAGGCAATGCTGGTACTTCCACTGCTTTTGGATCAACTGAGCCAGGGCTAACACGTACTCAGTACTTAGTACTCAGAAATCTGCTCAATATCAACACATAAGGCAGCCAAACTACTCTACATGCATCTAGATATTGTATTAGACATAAGTGATGGTAGAAGGAGAAGTGATGGCAGCATGAAGTGTCTTTTGGAAGAAGTGACAGTATTCTAAAATTAGAGCATGGCAATGGTTGCACAACTGTGTCCATACACTGACAAGTCACTGCATGGGGGAGCTTGTGGTTTGTACAACAGACATCACTAGAACCCTAAAAAAAAAAAAGGTACCTAATACAATCTGTACCTTCAAAGAAGTAAAAATCTGTTGGAAGAGCCCAGATGAATTTCTTACTAAGGGCATGTTCATTTTATGTCAAACAGAGATATCCTTAAAAGTCAAGATATTCAAAGAATCTGAATTACTCCATTTCTATTTGATCACTAGCAAAGAGGGTAATAAGCTGCTCAACTCCTGGCTAAGTAAAAATGAGTTGTCCTAGGATGTCCTGCTCTATGGATCTCTTCATTCCCAACATCATCCCTGCCTTCCATCTGAGCACTCCAGGTCCTCTCAGCAGGGCCTTACCTATTTACAAAGCTTTCTGTGCTTCCCAGAGACTTACCCTTACAAGGGTGTTCCTAAAGTCACAGATGGCATAATAAACATGCGGACATAAGGAAAATAAACACTACCTTTTATACTTAACTTTCCAAGAAAGTATGAAGGCACCTAAGCAGAGGGGGGAATTTCATACAGTTTGTGAAATGTCTTCTCAGGAGGATACTGGTGGAGACCTCATCTACTAACCACTGAGGCAAGTCATAAGGATAAATTGCATTTTAAAAACAATAGCCATATACTCCTTATTCTGTCTCTCCCATGGAGGAAAAAATTTAAAACTTGAAAGTGAGAGATAGAAAAGCCTAGAATTCTTAAGGATCAAATAATGGCCACTGGAAGTTTAGGTTGTTTTTTAAAAAAATTATTATTATTACTATACACTTTGCTACAGCAACTTTATGGTCAAAGCAAACAGTTAAATGACAAGTCTCAGATATGACTAAGGAAGAAAAGGAGCAAACTCATTAAAGAAGGTGTTGGAATATCTTTTCTAAAGCCACTGTAAGATACAGAAGAATGACCTAGGATTAGGGTGGTTGTCCCACTACCTAGAACTGCTCAGGTTGGTATCTGTCATCCCAGAATAATTATTAACAGCTTGTCTGTTATTCTCAATCCTTTCTTGACCCAGAGTGAATGGCACCTCACTCTGTGTGAGGTAGGAGGCCTGCAAGCGGCTGACAGCAATGTAGCACACATCAGTTCTGCCTGGGCACTGCC
>NW_004524629.1:1823720-1832192 GCF_000260255.1 Octodon degus
GCCTATTAAATGCAATGTGTTTCTAGCAAAACAATAGATTCATGTCTTTCTTAGCTCAAGAGAATTTACATCAATGGCAAATGTACTGAATAATGGTCTCTCTTCATGCTATACTTCACTGGCTCTGTAATACCTCCTTATTCTTATCCTAAATGTGTGTGTGTATGTGTGTGTGTTTGAAAATTGGGTGTAGGCCAATGTGCTCAAATTCACATAAATTAGAAAAACAGTGCAAAGTATGTTTTTTGATCTGCTCATGCAGATGATAAACATTCTGGTTAACATGAACTTACTATGTCTTTCTGCTTTAAGATTTAAGAAGTCCTAAAAGACTTCACAGTGACCTAGGGTTTTATCAGTGATGAAATATATTAGGCCCGTGTTAGCTAAACCAGCACTCTAAACAGAGCTCTAGATAGGAATTTCTCTTGGGCATTCCGTGATATTTTTCAGCCAAGATGGACTATGGGTGTTCTCTCTAATGAGTTACCTAATTTGGAAAAAAAAAGGGGGCTTCACACTTGCACTGCAGCTTGTGATAACGCCACTAGAGACCACGACAGGACAGCAAGCACACAGAAGCTAGGACAGCTGTCACTTCAGGGATGAGGCACGGCTCCTGCCACACAGAGCTGTGGCAGGTGGCCAGCAAGTCTGATGCTGTCTCAATTCTCACATGCAAATGTTACAGTCTGCCTTATAAATGAGCTTATGGATTATAAAAAAGAATTCGATGTGGCCAACCAGGAAGAAAATTGAAAGCCTGGTGCATGAATATAAATACGTGGCTGGGAAAATCCTGTTGCTGCTAGCAAGCACAGCTGAGGTCTGAGACAGATCTCTGGCTGCTGCTTTTCCAGGTGCTTGGTACAGGCCCGCTTGGCCTCTTTGGTTCCTGGTACTACAAAAATAAGTATATGAATTTAAAACCCAAACAGGATGAGTTTTATCTGTAATACTAAGCTCATATTTTAGGAAAAGTCTAGTTTACATGTGTTCATCCTGACTCTGTCCATCTTGGAAGAACATACAGCAGACTGCACAGGGACTCACCAATCACAGCTCTGTAGAAAAAAAAAAAATTAGTAGTTTTCTATGAAATCACTTAGGAAAGTGTTGTAGTCTTGGTAAACCTTAGCAGCCTTTCAGCAAAGCACATAAATGATCTGAGAGAAAATGCTCCTTTGATTGCACATAACTGCAAGTACACTAGGAAGCAATGAGCTGTAAGTTTTAAATAAGAAAAGTGTGTGATTTGTAAATATCTCAATAAAGCTGTTTGAAGTGCTCTGACTTCATCAGGAAAATAAAAAAAAAAAAAGAGGAAACTGCAAAAGAGACAAAGTAATGTTTCTCTTTTTCTGTACAAGCTGTGACACTGATGTCACTCAGAAGAATCCCATCTGTCCTAAAGGACTCCAAAAGGTTTGTGTAGCTGCAGGTGAACTTGGCTTTGGGTACCACATCTACAGAATCAGGGGCAGGGGTGAGGATGGGGACAGTGAGGCTTCGCCAACTCACTTGGAACAGGGGCTGATCACAGTTGGCGTAGGTGGATAAACCAAGGCCACATTCACTCTCTCACTGCCGTTCTTGGGGCAAATGATCTCTGCCACTCCTTCTGGTCTCGGCTGGCTCAGCAACTCCCCTGCAGGATAAGATAGAAAAATACATTAAGGACATATGCCCTAAAAACAGGATTGCTTTACACAAAGAAAACAGTGTGTGGGGAGAGACAGGGAGGAAAAGGGCAGGTGGTAGGCAACTGACAGGTCTACAAACAATGAAGGCAGAGACGAAAGGTGAAACTAAAACAGGAGAGGTGCCTAAGCTCCCGTGCCTAGATCTCATCTGCAACACTGTGGAAAAGGTGCAAGGCTACCACATTACAGCAGGAAGGCTGGTCCTATGGATACAGCATCTGGCATGGTCCTGATCACATTTGTCATAAACTGACTCCAGGGAGACTGGGCTGCCTAGGTGTACATCATTAGGACTTGGGACAGATGCAGATCGGCAGAGCTAGCAGTCTCTCCACAAAGCCCTGCACAAGTGATACAGACATATTCAGAGTAAAGGTGTTAACAAGGTAAATAGTACCAAGCTGCCAGACTTTTCATGGTAAGGGACTTTCCTGTATACAGCTGAAAGGGTGCCAACAAGCACTCTTAAACTGATGAGTCCTACTAGGCCCAGATGATCAACTTAAAGGATGACCACAACACCTAGAGGAAATTGGATAACTGCACACCCCAATACAGTCTCTCTCCAGCTTAATCATTAATTCTTTAAGACAGCGATGACTTCCATTCACATCCCTCACCCTACCTCCCAGCCACTGGCCCACTTTCCCTGGGGTTCTGCCCGTTTCCTGGGGTTTCAGAGAACACTTAAGAAATGGCTGCTGGCTGATAATGTTACATGTTTTTGCCTACATTGCCCTGATTAAACCCATGAAGTAAATAAACTACACCAAGAACACAAAAGGTATGCCAGTGGGGGAGGAGACTAAGGAATGCCAAACTTTAATTCTTGGCAATCAATCCTTCTATTGTGCATTTGAAATTCTAGAGATACTAAAGTATCTGCTGGTAAATAATGATAAAATAAAACACTGTACATATTTTAAATGACTCATTTTCAGCAGGACTCAAAAAGATGGAACATGCCCAGGTACCAGGCCCACACTAAGAAATGTAAGTGTATATGCCATTTTATCTTTCTATGTCCCAATGAGGGTCTTTCTCATGGCTAAGTTCAGGGGGATTAGGTGATGTACATACATGCAGGAAGTAACATGGGGCAGAATGGGAATAGGAATACAGAAGCTCCTCTCTGGGCCCCTTACCCTTGCCACCAGCCTCTGATATGGCACCAAAGCAGGGACTGCTTCAATAAGCTTGAACTCATCTTTCCTGGAGGAGCAATCCACAACCACTATTTCTTTCTTTTCTTTTTAAAGAGTACAATTTAGAATTAAAACAGAAAAAAATTACAAGTGATCAGAATTTCACTTAACCAAGTAATATGAATTTCACAGTATTTGTTGTAATATATAGTGTTGTCCTTCAACCAGTTATTCATATCATCAAATACATGCATGTAAAATTGGAAGAAGAAAGGAGAAAAGAAAGAAATGTATAAGAAATTAAGAAGAGAAAAGGTACAACTGAGAAAGGAGACAAAACAAATTAAGCATTAACTGCTTCTTTCCATAAAACAGCACAAATACACAGTACAGTTGTCCAAACTATCTGGCTTACATACATAGATGTATCTCTTTCCCCCACTCCCTCTCCTGTCCTTCTCCTCAACTCATTAACTCTTTCCTTTTGAATAAGTTCATTCCCTTTTCCCAGTATCTATTGAATCCTTCAGATTCCATTTTTCTCTTTCAGGTTCTCACACTAAGACAATATGGTGTTTGCACATGCTGTTCTGATTTATTTCACTTAAGAGTATGTTCTCTATTTGCATCTATCTACTGACAAAAGACTCAAATTTATTCTGCATTATAGCTGAATAATACTTAATTGTGTAAAAATACTACATCTTCTTTATCTATTCCTCAGTTGATGAGCATCTGGGTTGTTTCAGGATTTAGCTACAACAAATTGTATGCCTATAAACATGGGTATATGGTATGATGACTTCTGTTCTTCTAAAAAATATTGCAGGAGTGGGGTCATTCCTGTGGGTAAACCTGGCTATGAGCTTTTGGGAATTATGAATTTTTGGGAATGGCTTATGGGAAGGGATAGGAAAGGTCTGAAGAGGTCACCTATAGTGAAGAGCTGGAATGCCTTTGGCTGTTCTATTTGGGAGATTCTGGTCAGAGCTCAGAAGACCAGAAGGCTGATGATAGAAAGCCTGCCTATAAAGACCAGGCTGGGGAGGTTTCTTCTGGGAAGGACAGCACTGGTTGTTGGACTCCAGATGATTTATATTATGGTTTAGCCCAAAGTCTGTCTGAATTTTGCTTGTGTCCAGAGACTTTGTCTGAGACTGAGATTAAGGATAGTGGACTAATAATCTGGCAAAAGATATTTCAAAGCAGCAGAATATTGAGGGAGTTGCATGGCTGTTGTTGGTGGCTTTTAGCCAGATTTATATAGAGACTCAAGAGCAAAGAGCCCAGCAGGATGATTTAAAATGTGAGTTTGGCCAGAAAGGAAGCTCCAATAAAGCTGTGGACTGCAAAGATAGAACTGAGAGGATTTCCATTAATGGTAAGGAACAAGAGAGTCAAAAGGATGGCCTGAGGGCATCACTGAAAGCAGCAGGTCTCCACCTTTTGCAGTTTCCGAACTGCAAATTTGGGGACTTTGCTTTGGAGGAAAAAGCCGCTGAGCCCCATGTTCCAGAATGATGGCAGCAGCCACACCAGGTTCCAAAATGGTGCTGGCATGGAGAATTTATTCCTCAGAATCAGAGTCAGAGTGCTCAGCAATCCAGGCACTCAACCCCTATAGCCAAGAGAGAAGGAAGCCGGCTACTGCTCCAGCTGGCAGCACACCTTGGTATCATTGACACAGCATTGGTTTTAGGTGCTAGCAGGATGGGGTTCTGAGGTTAAGAAGTTTTTGCCTAGATTTCAGAAGAAGGCCTAGGATGCCAGGCAGTGTGCTCCTCGGAGGGCAGTGTATAAAGCTTAAGTGAGAAGCCTATTCAGTGGAAACCCCAGAAGTCTGGAAAAGCCAGGAACATCGATCGTCTAAGGGAAACTGCAAAGAGGGAGCAAAGCCAGACTAAGAGAAAAGACATGGGAGCTACCACCTAGAGTGCCATAGGGTTGGAGCCACATGGAGCTCACAATTTGCCACAGATTGCTTCCAACGTTCCACAAGGACCTACAAGATTTAATGTTTGCCCTGCTGGATTTTGGACTTGTGCTGGTCCCAAAGCTTTGTATTTCCCTGTTGTTTGCAACTTTTGGAATGGTAATGTTTGTTTTGTGCCACTGAATGTTGGAAGTATTTAACTTTTCCTTTGTACAGGGGCTCACAGCTAAGAGTTTGCTTGGATTTTAGAGGAGAATTGGGATTTGGACTTTTCAGCAATGCTGAAACTGTTGGGACTTTGGCAACTCTTATTAGAGATAGATTAAAATGCCTTTTGCATAAAGGAATGTGCATGGGCCTTTGGGGGCCCAGGGGCAAGATATTATGATTTGTGTATAGGTGTATCCCTGAAGCCTCATGCAGTTATGGGTTGGCTTCTGGAGTCTGAGATTAACTCATGATCCACTGGGATTATGGGTCATAGTATTCCTGAGATTATGGGTGTGAGTACTTTTCTCAGCCTTGGGTAGCTAGCCTGAAGGTAACATAACAGAGATAGAAACAGACTTCCTCTTTGTTGCCATTGTTGCTGTTACTCCTCTGATTTGCTCTCTTGCTCTTTGTCATCACCATGAAAGGATGCTATCTGCCCCATGCCACTGCCTTGGAGTCAGCTGAGTGTGGACTGAAGCCTTCAGTAACTGTGAAGTAAATAAACCTTTCCTTCCTTCATTTTGAGTGTTGGGTATCTGTCTCAGCAACGAGAAGAGTAACTGAGACTGAGGGGGAATAGCTGCCTTGAATGAGATGGACAATGCTTGCTTTTAAAGGAATTCTACACTGATTTCCACAGTGGTTGTACCAGTCTTCACTCCCATCAACAGTGCAGAACGTTTCCTGTTTCTCCACTGCCTCTCCAGCACTTGTTACTGGTGGACTTCTTGAGGTTAGACATTCTTTCTGGGGTGAGATAGAATCTCAGTGTTGTTTTAATTTGCATTTCTCAAATGACCAATGATGTTGAAGATTTTTTTCACATACTTACTTGCCATTTGTATTTCTTCCTCTGAGAAGTGTACATTCATCTCAGATGCCCATTTTTGGATTGGATCTTTGAATTTAGTAGGCCTAATTTTTTTTAAAATTCTTTATATGTTCTAGATAGATGGTATTTGTTGGAGGGACAGTCTGCTTTAATTTTTTCCCAGTTTGTGTGTTTTCTTGTTACTCTGTTGGAGATTTGTTTTGAAGGGCAGAAACTTTTCAAAAAGATGGGATTCCAGTTGTTGATTCTTTGAAATATTTCCTGTGCAGTTCATTCATGAACTCTCTACACACCCCTATGTCTTTAAGACTTCTACCTACATTTTCCTCCAGAAGAGTTAGTGTTTCTGTTTTAAAATTTAAATCTTTGACCCATTTTGACTGTAGCTTTGTGCATGGTGATAGGCATAGGTCTAGTTTTAGCCTTCGGCATGTGGAAAGCCAGTATTTCCAGAACCATTTAATAAAGAGGCTATGTTTTTTCTAGTGAGCATGTTTGACCCCTTTATCAAAGATAAGGTGACAGTGTATTTGCAGTTGCGTCCACACCTTCTAATATGTTCTACTGATCCTGAGGTCTGTCTCTATTCAATACCATGCTATATTATCACAGTAGGTTTATAGTATAATTTCAGGTCAGGGATTGTGCAACACCTCCTGCCTCTCCTTTGTTTCCCAGGATTGCTTTTGATATTCTGGATCCCTTCTGGTTCCAAGTGAATTTGAGGAAAGTTTTCTCTAGCTCTGTGAGATATGTGAATGGTATTTTAATTGGGATTGCATTGAATCTGTGTAACAATTTTGGGAGTATGGCCATTTTCACAATGTTGTTTTTTCCTATCCAGGAACATGGAATATTTTTCCATTTTCTCAAATCCTCTTCAATCTTTTTTCTCAGAGTACTGTAATTTTCACCGTATATATCTTTTATTTCTTTTGTGAGACTGATTCTTAAGTATCTCATTTTTTTGGATGTTTTTGTGAAAAATGTGATTTCTCTAATTTTTCTCTCAGTGCACTCATTGTTTGTGTACAAAAATGCTACTGATTTTTCGGTATTGACTTTGTATCCTGCTATGTTGCTGAATTTAGTGATTAAATCTGTAAGACTCTTTGTGGAGTTTTGGGGTTGTCTATGTAGAGTATTACATCATCTGCACATAACGATAATTTCACTTCTTGTTTTCCAATCCTTATTTCTTTCTCTTATCTAATTGCTCTGGCTAATGTTTTCAAAACCATATTGAATAGGAGTGGAACCAGTGGATATCCTTGCCTTGTTCATGATTTTAAAGTGAAAGCCTTCAGATTTTGCCAATTTAGTATGATGTTGGCTGTTGGTTTCTCATAGATGGCTTTTATCAGGTTGAGTTACAGACCATCTATTCTAATTCTTTGTAGGGTTTTTATCATGAATGAGTGTTGGACTTTGTCAAAAGCTTTTTCTACATCTATTGAGATGATCATGTGGTTCTTTGTTCTTGGTTCTACTGATGTGTATTGCATTTATGGATTTGCATATGTTAAACCATCCCTTCATGAGGAACAAATTCTACTTGGTCGTCATGTTTAATCTTCTTAATGATTTGCTGCATTCTGTTTGCCAGTATTTTTTTTTCTTTTCAAAGTTTTATTGATAAACATATAGCAATGAGACAGTTTCAAATCAAATCGAGAGTACAGTTTCAACAAATAATACACTGCATATATTCTTCTTAGTGGTTAGTTGCTGTACAAGATGCAGACTTGTGATCCTACGTACAAACACCATTAGAAAAAATCATTCTATTCATTAAGAGAATTGTTTGCTAGTATTTTATTGAGGATTTTTGCATCTATATTAATTAGCGAGACTGGTCTATGGTTCTCTTTTCTACTTGGGTCTTTCTCTGGTTTTTGGAATCAGTGTAATACTTGCCTCTAGGAATGAGTTTGGGAGAATTGCTTCCCTTTCAATTTCATTGAAGAGTTAGAGACAAGTTGTCATTAAATCTTCTCTAAATTCATTGTAGAATTTTGCTTTAAATCCATCAGGACCTGATCTTTGCTGTGGTGGTAGGTTTTTTTTAAATTACATTTTCCATTTTGTTTCTTATTATTGGGTTATTCAGAGTTTGTATGTCATCTTGACTCAGCTTTGGCATTTCATATGTATCTAGGAAACTATCCATTTCCTCTGTATTTTCCTTCCTGTGAGAGTAAAGATTTTGGAATCAGGTGTTGATGATGTTCTGAATTTCTTTAGAGTCTGCACTGATTTTGTCCTTTACCTTCTTGTATGAATTTGGGTTTTTTTTCTTTCCTTTTTTGATTAGGTTAACTAGAGGTTTATTGATTTTATTTATTCTTTCAAAGAACCAACTCTTTGATTCATTTATTCTTTGTTTTGTTTTATTTATCTCCAGTGGATTAATTTCTGCTCTACTCTTTATAATTTTTTGCCTTCTTTGGGCTTTATGCTTGACTTCCTCTTCTTTTTCTAGGAGCGTGAGGTACAGCATAAGATTGCTTATTTGGGCTTGTTCTGTTTTCCTAATGTGTGAATTTATCACTATAAATTTTCTTTTCTTTTTTTTTTTTTGTGGAACTGGGGGTTGAACTCAGGCCCTTGTACTTGCCAGGCAGGCACTTATTCTACTGAGCCATC
>NW_004524629.1:1832292-1843398 GCF_000260255.1 Octodon degus
TGGGGGTTGAACTCAGGCCCTTGTACTTGCCAGGCAGGCACTTATTCTACTGAGCCATCTCCCCAGCCCCTTATAAATTTTCCTACTAAGATAGCTTTCATTGCATTCCACTGGTTTCAGTAGGTTGGATATGCATTTTCATTTGATTGTAAATATTTTTTAATTTCCTCTTTAATTTTATCTGTAACCCACTGGTTGCTTAGGAGGTACAGCCACTATTTTAAAACAATAAATTTAAGCAATGGCATATTTACACCTTTAGGAAAGGCATTAATTTCCTGATTGGAGTACTTTAGATGACTTTGTATAATATAAATTGAAAGTAATTTGGGTTCTTTCACGAGACTACTACAAACACCAAACTACTGCAAAAGTTAATTTGCCATGATTAGCTTATCTCATACATGCATGAGTAGCAGAGCTAGAGTCAAATTCCAGCAATGAAAAGATACTAAAGTATACAATTCGTGTGAAAAATGTAAATATCAAACACTGTCTCAGTAATCAGATGAACCCAAGTAACAACAAGTTAGGAGTCTGGAAACACCCACTCCAAACACTATTCAGGAAATCAGAAGTCTCATGAGTTTTAGCAGATTTGCTCCAAGGCCAGCTGTGCATCTTTCAACCAACTGTCCCACTATGTACAACAGTGCCAGGATGACGAGACAGTGCTCTAAGCACCGGGGTCCTGACTTCCTCTCACCTGCTATTTTCAACTTCTATTTTTGGTCCCAAGATCTTTTCCAAGATGTGGCTGGAAGCCCTGAGAAGTCTGCTGGCTGGAACTTTACACATGCCTCAGTTCTTTCTGCTTTTGGCTCCCTGGGTAGCGAAGGCAACTACTGCAGATGTCAAACCCCTGTCCCTGGCACAAGCCTCACAAAGTTGGCTTCTCTGATGTACCTTTTGGTGAAAACTGGAAACAATTTGCAGAAGATTACTAAGCCTAGGATACTAGTTTCTGCTAAACTGATAGTCTGACTGCCCCTCCTCACAGAACTCACTCATTGATTTTGGTTGGGTCCCATCCCCAGCAGCATGGCCAACTGTCTCCCAAAGGCTCATGAGTTGGAGGCCTGGGCCCGGGGTAGAGGTAGTAGGAACACTAAAGGGCAGAAACCAAGTGGGACTTCTTGGGCCACACATGACACCTATCCATTCTCTGTCTTCCAGTTTTCCAAAATGATATCTTCAACAATGCTTCTTCATTCTCATCTGCCATGAGGTGAGGCAGCCACACACACTTTTGTCACAGCTTGCACCATGTTGTTTGGACTTTCACCCTCCAAAACTATTTGCCAAATGAACTTCTTTTCTTTATAGAGTTAGTCGGCCTCCGTTACTCTGTTGTTGATCGGTTATGGTCCTAGTATGAATTGTTGAATTATTATGGTGGTCATCTGATATGGCTGAGGCCCTTAAAACAATATCTTATCTTCCCAATGACCACTTCCTCCTTGTTCCCCACTCCAGTCCTGGGTACAACTTCCTTTGACCTTTCCCACTCACACAGGGAGCCTCCAATCAGCTCCTTACACATCACTAAACCTGCCCCTCAAGCTTTGCCCCTAAGAGTAAAAAGTCCATAAAGCCTCAGGCTCCCTGTCTCAGATCAGAGGATCCACCCATCGCCCTGCCCTTGGTCCTCTCCATGCATTTAGTTAATAAAGGCTTTCCCTCCCCCTATTTCTGCTTCTCTGCTTCTCTGCCACCACTGCTGCCATCGCTGTTGCCTCTAAAACCTATCAGTTATAGTCATAAAAAATATACTACACAGGTAAAGAACATGAAGGCGAAAAGTCCTATGAATTTGATTTAGCACTATGACATTTTACACATATAAGAATGTACTTGCCACTACTGAATATGGATCACGAAGCAGAATCGTTCATTATCTCAATTACACCTATGTAGTATAACATGCTGCGTGATGCCTGTATTCTTGGGGCTTAAGAAACATACACAGTTCCTATGGTAAAAAATGGTTTTCTCTTCTCAAGCCTGTATTAAGAGAAATATAAAAAATGGGTCATAATATGTATGTTATTGGTACAAATAAGGAAAGTGATCCTCAGATGGTCCTTAATATAAGCTTGATCTTCAAAATAAAAAGTGCATTCTCTGGCTGAGCAAATGCCACCTGAGCCCCTCCTGTGTGTGAAGATGTAGCTGATGCACAGGTACATGAATTTAAGGCATGGTCCCTGACAGGGTCTCAGTATCTGGAGGAGTAACATGTGTTCAAAGAATTCAAGCCCACAAAACAGGTGCCACAAACAAATTCAGATGAGTTGCTAGAGGAGGACTGAGAGTTCAGTTAATTTGCAGGATTGGAAAAGATGCCAAAGGATCTGAAACATTTAGTCAAAAGCCCCAATGGCCCCTATGAAAGGCCTCTGCACCCTTGGGGGTAGTAGTGAGGAGTGCTAGAGACCTTAAGAGGTGGGGCCTTTGGGAGCTCCCTAGATTACTAGAGGTATGCCAGTGGTGCTGTGGGGTCCCAGTCTTCTCCCAGCCCTTGCCACAGACATAAACCAATGAGTCAGCTGACCTTGAGCTTGAATCTCCAGAACCATAAGCCAAATGAAATCTCCTTATATTTCAAAAGCAGGCAGTGTCAGGTATTTCAGTACAGTCACACAAAGTTGACCAATATGCCCTACAGCATTTGTCATCAGAATGGAGAAGAGTATACGCACAGTACCATGCCATTATGCAGTAACACAGTGAAAGCAAACCTGAATTAACCAAGCAAGAAAAACAATGGTCATGGCAGCATCCAACATCTAGTGAGCACTTACATGCTTCATGTCGTATATGCAGTATATCACTTGAGCATCACACTAATACTAGGAGGTAGGGACCATTCTGACCTTTACTATACAGAAAAGGAAAATGGAGCTCAGCAAAGATACTAACTTTGCCAGTGGTGAGAAAAAAACTTAGCTGGGCTGGAAGGTGAACTCAAGACTATCTCACTCAGCTCTTAACCATGGTATCATAGTACCATGTGAGATGCAAATCTTGATAATTAAATTAGGTAAAACATGGAAAATGATAAGCGCTATTATCTAGCGTCTAAGTTCATGACACTATAATTACACTGATGAAAAGATTTCTTAAAGGTTATTCTGGTATCTCATACAAACACATAAATACACTACACTGGAATTAGATCACAAATTATTACCTTGCCCCATAAGAAATTTCAAAACTTCAAGTGAAAAAAACTTTAGACTTCCTTACACATCTGTTATGCCTAGCATAACATAAAAAGAAACCCCAAAGTTAGTAAGAACTGTTTGTAAAAGTTATAGATAGTATATTAGTAGTAGACTAAGAAGAAATACACATTTGATGTGGCATATTTCCATTTTTGGAAAACTTCATTGAAGGAAGGGAGCATTTCTTTCTGACAAAAATAGAATGAGCTGCTTATAGTGACACTAGTTATAATGAAGAGAAAAAAAGTTGGTAATTCCCTCAAATGTCTCACAACAAGCAAATGGCGAAAAATTATGGCACATCAATAAGATAGAATATTCCATACTCATGGAGTATTATGACTGACATTTCCCTGTACATTTTAAAGTATATTATAATGAGAATTTTAGAGTGAAATACGTAGTAAGGAAGGAAAGGCCAGCTTTAAATGTTAATCTCTTTCCTCTATTGGAGATTTCCTACCCTTGTGCAGCTCCCAACCCAATCAGCCTTTCTGAAGATGCAGAAATGTGGCCTACTGCATAGAACACTGCATCACCTGCGGCCACGACAGTCTGCTGTGCCACTTCAGTTAGGAAAACACCCCCATTGCCCAGGTTTGAGATTCCTGCTCTTGGAATGCTGGCCAGCTCTTATCAACTCTTCTCTCCACAGAAGAACAGAACACCAAGTTCCATTAAGACATTTTAAACATAAATCAATAGACGAGAAGCGAGCCCATTTTGTTCTGCTTATTATCAGAATTCTGAAATACCTGACACATTACACAAATTACTAAAAATATATCATACTGCCAACCCAAAATACAATATAGAAAGTCAAACTATTTTTCAGTGTAAGTAAAAAGCCATTTCCTAATGTAGAGTGACTAATGATAAAAAAGAAATGGTCATCCCCAGCCACTTGTTGAATCACAAGTTCTGATTCTAAATGCTGAAAGTTCTTTTATAAGTAAATAAATAACCCCCCAAAGAACAAAAAACCCAGACGTGCTCTCCCGTGTGTGAAGCTCTGAGGACAGTTTGTTAGGTATGAGAAGAGTGTAACCCATAGGCCACCAGGCTTTCTGCAATGCCTTGCATCTAAGGTTGCAGCTCCGTAGCTGCATCTGGTGAGTTTTCATGGCCTGCTCATCTAGTAACACAAAACAAACTCCACTTCCACACTCTGCCTCAGCTTCTTCCTAACACCCACCAAAGTGATGACCCTGGTAAGAGTTACAGGCAGGAAACACACAGGTCACATTCGTGACTATTTCTGTGCCTGACTCAGTGATGCTGCCCTCTACTTCTCGGTCTCTTCATGGATAACGGAATGGGAGCAGGCGGGGACACACACTGGGTACAAGTGACTGGCACCTTCCCCTGTTCCTTCCATGGCAGGTGCTCCAACTGCAGTCAACAAGCTCAGGTTTTCCTTTTCTGACTGTTTAGACAGCAGAGCTTGCTTGCTAATTATGTGGAGCTTTTCGCTGTTGCTGTTCCTGGAAGGAGAAGGGGAAGAATAAATACCTCAACTGTAGTAGACAAAGAACTCCCTTCGGCTGCAGCCCATGGTGGCTTTGATGGGAACTCACTCGGGTCTATTCTAAATTAGCAAGACGTGACCTCATGGTGGAGGAGCAAGCTACAAAGGCCACTCCAGTCTGGGAGGCTGCAGACCACAGAGAAGCAGGCGCAGGCTGGGAAGCTCCGCAGGCCGGGCCTGCCCGCCCTCAGCACTCTGTTCAGGTGTGAAGGAAACATATTCTGTACTGACAGAAGGCTGATCGCGAAAGCAGAGTAAAGTGTGCCCAGCTCCAATGACCCAAAACAATTAAAAAATGATGTCACAGTCCTAGTTTTGAGGACAGATAGATTTGTTTTAGTTCCACTTTCCATAAGAAACAACATTTTCTACAAGGCCATCCTATGACGACAGCACACTGTGAGCAGACCACTCACTAACTCGGTGGCAGGGGATGTGAATTACTGAGTGCTTGCACTGAGTGTTGTACAAATGTTGTCTAGACAATAGAAATTATCTTACTATTAAAAAACAACTTACAAAACTTAAAACTTTTCTATAAAAAATAGAGAAATCTATTTTCTATTTTTAATACAAAGAAATGACGATAAATCTTAATTCTACTATCATCATGAACTTTTTTTTTAATATAGGATCTTTAAAAAATTTTTTTAATCTTATTTATTTGGTACAGGGTCTTCCATGCAGCTCGGACTTTACAATGATCCTCTTGTCTCAGCCTCCCCAGGGATGGGATTTCAGACACGCATCAACACACCCAGTTTTGGTTGCCAGCATGATGCAACCACGGTTCCAGGGCTGGCATGGCATGCAGTACCAGGAATCAAACCCAGGTCCTTGCACTTGCCAGACAGGTGCTTAGACCGCTGAGCTATCTCCCTAGTCCTATACAGGATCTTATATACATATTGAGATTGTTCTGTATTTATTGCCTTCCTGGTTTGCATTTATCACCAATCATAGCATGAATACTTTGAGTAAATACCATCATACCATCATACCGTGAATGCTCAGAGCAAATGTTCTTTAAGATCAAGTCATAAAAAGATACTTCAGTTTTGAATCATAGTACTTTTTTACAGCAGTTAACAAGGAAAACTAAGAGGAGAAAAGTGTTAATAAAATTTATTATCAGGGCCAGCCAAATAGCTCAGCAGATTAAAGCACCTGCAAACAGGGGCAGGGGCCAGGGGCTTGATCCCTGGGCCTGCCATGCCGGCCCCATTCCTGGGACACGTTAGGACAGCAATTGAGACTGGGCATGGTGGTGTGTTCCTGGAATCCCAGCTCTTGGGAGGCTGTAAATAGGTGGATCACTATGAATCTGATCTAGTAGTGAGAACCTGAATATCCTGTAGACCCTTCCCTAAAATACAAAAAAAAAAAAAAAAAAAAAAATTCATTTTCAAATCTCCTGAGAGAATGGTTGTACATGCCTATAATCCCAGCTAGCTGGAAGACTAAGGAAGGAAGACTGTAAATTTAACACCAGCCTGGACAACACAGTAAGATCCTTCTTCAAAATAAATATAAAGGGCTGGGGATATATTTCAGTGGTAAAGCACTTGCTTAGCTTGCACAAGACCTGGATTTGATCCCTATTAGCAGAGAAAATAATCTCCGTCTGAGTTTACATTACAAGCTTACACTTCCTCTTCGTATCTTTCTTTTTGATTTTTTTTTTTTTTTGCGGAACCAGGGATTGAACTCAGGCCCTTGTGCTTGCCAGGGAAGCGCTTATTCCACTGAGCCATCTCCCTGGCCCCACTTTTTTTTTTTTTTTTTCTTTTTGATTTTTTAACCCACACAACATCCAACCCTTCATAGCATTCTTCTTTATCCTGGGCTATCTGAAACTCCCTTTTCTCTAGCACTCCGGTTTCCAACAGTGCTGCAAGTATGACAACAGTGTGAAGCAATTATTCATTCATACACACACATATGGGCTTAAAGCCACACGCTGGGCAAGGGCACATGCTAGGCTTAAGTCTGGAGGTGACAGGTCAGCTCCTGGCTTAACCTCTGGCCCTCCACACGTCCTCAGGATTTGCAAAATGTGTACGAACACTCACACCACTCTCCTCCTTGCTGAACCTTGGAAGGTCTGGCCAGGTTAGAAGCCTCCTGGGGGCAGACAGGCTCACGGGCGCTCTTGGCTTCCCACCACTTACTCTGTCCCCAGGCGCTGCCCCGGGATGCCGTGTGCATCTGCTACTGAACTCCTTTTAGATGGCTAAGGCTTTATATAAATACAAATCTACCCAAGAAAGGAAAACTATTTCTCCTTTTCCTGCTCTGGATAAAGTTCCAGCAGACTTGGCGGAGGATTAGACAAGCTTCACAGATCAAAGTTTGCTGATGGGCTGGGGAGGGAAGGAGCAGAGGCTGAGCCAGCCCACACTCGCTGCTCTCAGATCCCAGTCAGGATCATGAAAGCGGGTCTGCTGACGGAAGTGCTTTCCAAAAGGTGACTCTTTATTTGGATAGCCTGTCACCTACTTTTGGCTACGAAATGGTTCCAGGCTCAGAGAACTTACTGCAGATGGCAGAGACACTTTCAGACCAAAATGTTCTCCCTCCAAACTTAGCCTCAAGAGAGCAGAAGAGGAGCCTGAGGGCCTGCAATTGGAAACAGGGCTCCACAGGCCTTGTTGCAGTCTACATATGCAGTGTCCCCTAATTACTTACATGCTGGGGATCTGATCCCTGGTATGCTGGTGCTTAGAGCCAAGGCTTAGAGAGGAAACTAGATCACGAGGGCACTGAGCTCAGCACTGGGTTAATCCAAGGATGAGTTCTAGCTGAATGGGCTAGAGATGGGGCCCACGTAGGGGACTTAGGTCTGGGGGCTCTCTCTCTCTCTCTCTCTCTCTCTCTCTGTCTCTCTCTCTCTGTCTCTCTGCTTCCTGGCTGTGGTGAAGTCAGAAGCTCTGTTCCACCACACCCTTCTGCCATGATGTTCTGCCTCACCTCAGGCCCACAGGGATGGAACCTGCTGCCATACACTAAAACCTCTGCAGCCATGAGCCAATATAAATCTCTCTTCCTCTAAATTGCACATGTCAGCTAGTTCATCCCCACAGCAAAAAACTGAACAATCCTGGCCTTACCACAGTGAGCCAGGTTTTATATCACTGTGTCCTGAGGAGTGACCAGAAACTATGCATTCATTTCTAGTCTCCCAAGAAGGAAGATGACAAGAACTTCTGCAGCTTCATTTTTCTCCAATGAAGGAGGAAGGAGGTGGACAGTAGGGCTGAGAGGACTAGAGTTGCTGTGAAGGTACCTGGGAGACATAACACTGACTAGAGATGTGGGGTCAGACCGAAGGAGCTCCATGACCAGAAGGAACATTGACATAGTTCCTCTCCCTCACCAGCAGAGGAATAATCCCTCCCACATGCACACCCATGCCCAGCAGGGAGGTAACCCAGTTGGGAAGTCCACTATGGACTATCTATACCCTCAGCCCACATGCTCTTCACAGAAGATCCAGCTAGGACTTGAGGCCATCTTAAGCACAGAGCATCCATGCTGGCTTCAAAGTATGACATTATATGAACAACTGAAACCCAGCACCTCTTACTCTTGCTGACCACAGGAAACTTGTAGGTATAAAAGAAGAGAACTGTCTTTCAGTTGTACCTCAGCACCTGGCAAGGATGTGCAGTGAGTGGCCAAACTAAAGCGTAAATGCAAACAAAGAAGAAAACACAGCCATGAATGCATTTGGGCAGGAAGTTCCATGTACAGGTGCATGGAACTGCCAAAGAGGAAGGGCTTAACCTGAAGACGCAGAGGTGCTGTTGAGACGACAGCTTGCGGAGGTGGCTCAACCTGGTGAGAGTCTCCGCTTCATAATGGCACCTGTAGCTGTGTCCTCACCTGGTGGAAGGGGTGAGGGGGCCCTCCTGCAATGCTTTGTTGAGGGCACTAATCCAATCCAGGAGGAAGAGCTCTTGTGACCTACTCATCTCCCAACAAATTCAAGCTGTGAGCTTTAGGAAGATGCCAACATTCAGGCCATGGCAACTGCCCTCTTCAAGAACTTAAAACACTAGACAGATTCCAGGAAGGAAACGTTTCACTTATGCTTCCTTGTAAATTTCATGCTGTAGATGCAGGAAATCTCATAAATGAAGCCACGGAAAGGCACAAATGCCAGAGAAAACTATGTGTCTTTTTACAGCTTCTATTTATAGTATTTCATTTGTGCCTTACTATGATATTTATAAAGTCAAACAGTATATACTATTGGATAAAATTTAACCTGAAGCTGTAGGTGAAACCATTTACCAATGGCTATACAATTTTATAAGTCAAAAATAATTGGTAGTTTCAAACTTTCAAGGAGTGACAATACCACAGAAGCAACTAAAGACTGTGATTGTGACAAATAAAGCTGACACTTAGCATCAGGCAAGTCAGTGCCTCTCCACCTCTAAGTCACTGGAGACGGTCAAGTTTGGTTTCTTTCTTCTTCCTCTTTTATGTCAGGAAATTACTCCCTGTCCATTGCAAGGGTAAGGGTATGTAATTCAAAGGTGAACCAAAAGCATTAGTTTATTTAAGACTACTCCACTGTACTTCAAGGACCCAAGGCTAAGAGTAGCTAGAGGAAAGACACTGGCTCCTCTCAGTACTCAGCACTGAATAATTTAGAAGCAGACTTGCAAATGTGGCTTAGATGAGGGCCATCTTCTCTCCACCTGGACTGAAAATTACACCATTTTGGAGGCAATGAACTGAAAAATGAATAACTACGCTAGTATTCTCTATCATCTATGAGATGATTGATCCATTTCCTGGCTTGTACTTTTTAAAAAACAAAGCACTTTACTTCTTGCTCTGAGAATTGTTATCAAATTAAATCCACGCTAAGCCCAGTTGTATCAGAGTTGATTCATCTGATAAAGCCATTTCAAATTTTAAAAATGTAAGTAGTCATCAACATACAAGAGCTTAATCTTTGATACTAGTCACGGGGCCAGGCCATCACAGTGCCCTCTCCGAGGCTGGTACGGTACCAGCTCCACCCGGGTGGCCAGCTAGTATAGCCCCAGCTCCTCAGGTGCTGCCTCAGGCTCCTGGCCACGCCGATGCCAGCTCCGGCCTCTCTGTTTTCTCTTTGCTGCAGCTCTGGTCCTTGCTACCCACTCTCATTTAGGCATTCTGCCAGGGACTCCATGTGCCAAGGAACGAAGGCCACCACTATTCCTTCTAGATGCCGCTGCTTTTGCTGACTGGTTTGGAAACCTAACTGGAAACCAGAGCGCCACTGCTTTGAGGCTGTGGCTCCTCCTTCAGAGTCATGGACTAAGAAGAATGTCTAGAGCACAACCTTGGTGGTTAAAGACAAGTCATTTCATCTCACAACAAGCTTATTCCTTATACCATATAAGCCCGTTAAAAGAAACTTACTAGGCACAAGCAAAGCCACATGTCCCAAGTCAGACAGGTGAAATTCAGTTTACACCTAGTTTGTTTTTCAGTGCATCCTTAAATTTTTCACTGTGCCAAAAGCAATGAAGATCGGTAACAGGAAAACTGAAAAGGTTGGCACATTCTGAAAGTCCAGAAGCTGGCTTTGCCACTTCTATAGTATCACTCTGGGGAAGTCACAAGTCCCTCCATGCCTTGTTTTTCTCATGTCCACCTAAGAACTCTGGACAGTGTCAAGAATATGTCTTCAAATGATAATATTTGCAATTGACCCAATCTCAGGCTGGCACATAATAGCAGCTCACTAAATGGTTGCCTCTTTGTTTCTTTCTTTGTGCTTTTGATAACCAAAGCATAAAAAACAAAGTTCAAGCAAAAACAACTTCTGGCAAGAAAGGCATCTATAAGAGGAGCAGCTCTGAAAAGGCCTCGGCCCTCCTACTGCCTTCTCTAACAGCCCTGCTGCTTCCACTGTACTATAGCCCACCGCTGAGCAGCATTTTAGCCCTGCTCAACTGAGAACATTTATGCTTTTGTACATTTCTAAAGAAAGTATAAATATGTACCTCCTCTTTGGAGAGTTTGGCAATCCCACTTGAAGATACTTGATGGGTATATGCACAAATATTAAACGCACAGTCTTGAGGGTAGCCTACAGTGTTATGATCAACGTAAGACTAGAAGGAGTGCAAACGGTCATGAGAGAACATCAAGCAGCTCCTACAGGGGAGCATCAGGCAGCCAATAGAAAGCTGCCAGACAGCTCTCCATATATCAATATGGCCAACACATATTTTTAACTAAAAAAGATTACAAAACAGTATATCTATATTATGCTACAGTTTAGGTTGGGAGTCTCTCTCCCTCTTTCTTCTCTGTCTGTCTGTCTGTCTGTCTGTCTGTCTGTCT